>NW_010305809.1:7154-11271 GCF_000700745.2 Antrostomus carolinensis
TTACTACCTGAGAATAACTAAAGGTATGTCACTCTCATGTCAGTTCCTCTCTGACATATGTCATTGATGAAAATCTATCCCATGTGCACTAACCTAGGGCTCCTTCAGGAAATATAACCTTCAAATGAGTGAATACAGACCTACTGAGATCTGAATGCTCTCTTATCATATGTGAACAAAATGGGTCATTTTGCTTCTCTTCAAGTGGAATGTATCATCCTAATAACATGCCTCTCCTCTCCTGAGAATAAGGTTTCACAAGTCTGCTTGGCTTCTAATATGCTACTGTTTTTGCTGCTTCACCCACATGCTTGTCCATAATTGCAATGAAAAGCAAGCACGATCTGTTCCATTAGTACCAATAGTCTCACAGACAATAGGATATTTTACAATATAAATTTGGATAAGGACAAAATTAAATTAGACAGTGAGGTTTTAGAAATAGTTAAATTCCCATTCGTAGATTGTTGAATAATTCTCTATTTCAAGTTTAGAAAAGACATGATAGGCCATGTTAAATGATGCAAAAACTACGAAGCGTCTTACTTTCAAACTATCCAGATTACTGTCTTGATTCATTATAACAGCAGTTCCTGTTCATGCTACTGAGATTCATTTCTACCATAGTAGCATTTGTGTTCTAAATCACATTGCTCAGAGGTTTATAGCTTAGTCATTTATAGGTGGCCTTCAGCCAAAAAATGTCTTCTAGAGATTGTCTACCTTTGTGTAGGAATAAAGACATAGGTTTATGTTTTCTGGTTTTGCAGTTACAGAGGGAAATAACAAAGAATAGGGGAATGTGTTCAGGAGCATATCTCTACATAAGTGGTGTCAATAGTAAAAAATCTGAGGCTTTGTTCTTTGAGGAAAAACTTTGCAATTAACTGTTGTGGGATTGGAGATTAAAATGCTCTTCAGTAGAATATTCTTCATGTCACCATTAGAAATGCCTTATTTGTTTCACTGTGCATCGGGGTTAACTAAGCCAACCTTCCTGCAGAATATAAAAAAATCACCATATTGTTGTAGATCAAGGGCTGGATTCTTGGGAAAAGGGAAGGAGAGTAATTGGCATTGAGGAGATGATGTGCAGAATGGACATTAAAAAGATTTTGTGTTATATGATTCTGAAACTCTTCAGTATTGACAGTCAGAAGACCGGGATCCTTTTCCCCCTCTCTTTCTCAGTTGCAGATTGTTCATTTCTGTTCATCTGCTTGTCTTTTATTTTAATCATCCCTTCAAGGTGGAGTCTGCAGTGTGTCTAGGAAACATATAATGCAATGAGGCTCTGTTCTTTCATTCAACCTGTGTCGATATGGTAATGTAGTTATAGAAAAAAAAAACCCAAAGTCATGTGTTGCTCTGGTTGTGTTGATTAGAACAGCAATATACTGACAGTATGAAATAGAAACTGTTAGCTATAAGCTCCTCAGAAACCCCCCTGTACTTAGATGTGGTAGGTTGAAGCTGCTTTTCAGTAGGCAGGACAATGGCGTTCATTTTTCTTGACATAGGTAAAGAGTACATGCTATGTGTAATCTGACGCATTTCACACCATTCGGCAGTCTAACAGAATAGTAAAGTGGGGAGCTGTATAACAACCCACATTCACTGGTCAGAAGTGAGAGCTAAGGAGGAATTGTTCATGCCTGTAATATTCAACTGGATTTCTGATGTGCTCTTAAACCAGTTTGCTTTGATATCACAAACATGCTCCTTTGTTGCAAGAACTCCTTGTGATACTTCTAGCTCCCAGAACAAAGATGCTTCCAAACTTTAGTTCACCTCATATTCTCAAAATTCTTAAATTTGAAGTAAAGTCCTCATAATGTGACTGTACATTTTCTATTCCTTTTCTGCATTTGACCTTTTTCAAATTTTGGACAAATTTATTTTCTATCCCCTTCTTTTGTTTATTTTCAATGGTGGTGATCTGTCACACTGGATTCTAAATAACTAGTTTTGTGCAATGGTCTTGTTTAGAACTGTACCTCCTATTTTAACAGGCCAGTAGGACTTTTCAAAAAGCACAATAGAAAATAGACAACTTACTCCTTATGATGCTCTGGTGAATTGAACCACTGGCTGGCATTTGTACGTTTGAAACCTCCCTTCATTCAAATACCTGAACAAGGGCATAAGGGATTGATTATATACCGAAAATATGACTTTTTTTTTTTTTTTTCCCCAATCTACATAAGGTATCTCAGAAACACTCAGTAGAATCCTACTAAATATTATTTTCTTCCTGAAAGTCTTTTTTTTTTCTAGCTGAATCCCAGTATTACTATAAGGTATCTCAGAACCACTCAGTAGAAGCCTACTAAATATTATTTTCTTCCTGAAAGCCTTTTTTTTTCTAGCTGAATCCCAGTATTACTATTAACAGTCTATTAAATGCTGTGTGATGTGAAATATAAGTCATTGTAGACTATTTATGCTAGTATGATATAGTACTCTGGTCAGCTCATGTTACAGTTTAATAAAAAAAGCCACCTAGATATTTATATTAAGCTGATTCTAATAAATACAGTATAGTGTAACATATATTTTGCCTTATTAGTCTCAAGGTGAGCTGAAACTGTATTGACAGCACTATTTACCATTTATAATATGCTTTTATTAAGACATGCTTAGTAATGCAACTTTCTGAAATTAATCATTTTTATTTGTATGTTATTAAACATCTTCAGGGCAGTTGATAACATTCATCGCTCAGAAATGCTAAAGCCTGTTACTTGTTGTTCTCATTCTGCTGGGTACTATTCAACCATGCTGTACATGGCGTGTCGGTTAAATGATTATCTTCTGATCTTAGAGAGAGAAGGAGACTATACAGTAATACAGCCTTTTTCCAAATAAAGTTTTGCCATGATTTTTTGTCACTCTAGAGCACAGAGTTGCATTTATGACAGGGTGCACATGCAAGTACCTGACATTAAAACTTGTATGGCTGAGTGAGTTAGCCATTTTCTGTGCTGTCACTACCCAGGTCAGCAGAGCTTCCAAAGTGAGCTTTCCTCTTCTCTCATAGAGAAAAGGATGCTGGTAGGATCGTCTTACCCATCTGCAGTAGCATGAATTTGTTCACCTTAAGTGTGTAAGCACAGGTCTTCCTCTGGGATGCTGATAATGATATGTCCACCGGTGCTTACAAGAAAGATCAGTCATAGAATTCTTAGCACGTGCTTCAAGGAAAAATACTGTATTTTAAATTTTTTGTGATTCTACAGAAATCACTAAGTATGGACCCTCAGTGATACTTCTGTAGCTGAACACAGACTTTTGGCTTCACAAAACAAAACTCACTAGATATATTCAAAAGTAAGCAATAATTTACTGCTAACAATAAATAAGTAATGGTTGGACTATAACAGCATAGTAGGATTATCTTGGATTTAAAGGTCTTGGTAAAAATTTCTAGACTCAGACAGCACCAGTGAGAGATATATGCCCATTAAATATCAGGGTCTGAATGCTAGATTTGGCCTGTATGCTCTGAATCACAGAATGGTAGGGGTTGGAAGGGACCCCTCTGGAGATCATCTAGTCCAACCTGCCTGTCAAAGCAGGTTCACCTGGAGCAAGTTGCCCAGGACTGCACCCAGGCAGGTTTTGAATATCTCCAGAGGGTACTTGACAGCCTCTCTGGACAGCCTGTCCCAGTGCTCTGTCACCCTCACAGTAAAGAAGTTTTTCCTCATGTTGAAGAGGAACATCCTGGGTTCCAGTTTTTGCACATTGCCCCTTGTCCTGTCACTGGCCACCACTGAAAAGAGCCTGGCCCCATCCTCTTGACACCTGCCCTTTAGATATTTATAAACATTAATAAGGTCCCCTCTCAGTCTTCTCTATGCTAAACAGACCCAGCTCTCTTAGTCTTTCCTCATAAGAAAGATGCTCCAGACCCTTAATCATCTTTGTAGCCCTCTGCTGGACTCTCTCCAGAAGTTCCCTATCTCTCTTGAACTGGGTGCCCCAGGACTGGACCCATTATTCTAGATGCAGCTTCACCAGGGCAGAGTAGAGGGGGAGGAGAACCTCCCTCGACCTGCTGGTCACACTCCAAATGCACTCCAAGATACCATTGGCTTTCTTGGCCACAAGGGCG
>NW_010305810.1:0-11624 GCF_000700745.2 Antrostomus carolinensis
TTTTTTTATTTTATTTTTTCTAGGAGAGGAAATACTTCTTTTTGTTTTTGCTTTTCTTATTGAACTTACTCCATATTTATTTCCTCGGGTAGCATGAGCACCTATTCCTGCAGAATGAGAGAACAAGGTGAGGGAGCTGGACATCCTGTTGATTCAGCTCTAAGCTCACATACTGCATCAGCTCTAAGCTCACATGCTGCAATCTAGAGAAACCATCTGGATAAGTTTGCAAAACAAAGTGTTACCTTACAAAACATATCTTCCTGGCAATTCTATAGTCTAACTTCTTTTAAATTAGTCTACAGACTGATGAGACTCACCAGCAGTATTAGGGGTAGTTGTGTTGATAACATCGTCCAAAACAATGTCCAAAACAACTGTCCATCTGGGTTTGGATGGAATATACACAGGGTAACAAAAATGGATGACACTTTTGGCAATTCTATGAAGTGACAATGTGCTCAAGAGCATGCCTAGAAATGTAGCGTGAGCTCAGTGCATTAATGAGTATGATTAAAGAGTTACTTTCCAGAGCATTT
This sequence comes from Antrostomus carolinensis, assembly GCF_000700745.2. Lineage (NCBI taxonomy): Eukaryota > Metazoa > Chordata > Aves > Caprimulgiformes > Caprimulgidae > Antrostomus > Antrostomus carolinensis. Next base: position 540 of record NW_010305810.1, read on the forward strand.
AAATGACAATTATGGGATAAAGCACCACTATTTTTTTTTATTTTTCTGTTTTATATTTAAAATTGTATTCTATTCTTGTATTCTAAAGTATTCTTATTTACTTAGAGTGCTATTATAATAAATCCAGGGTTGACTATAAAATCTAAAGAGGTATGAACATGTTCTTTCATTTAACTTAATTGGGATGACATGATTAGGTGAGAAAAGATAAACAAAGAGAATACTGGAGCACACAGGAGAAATGAGACATTTACAAAAAGATCCTCTTGGCCAGCTGGAAGGAAAGGGAAGTAGTTTATTCTGTTCCTTTTATATCCTCAGTGGACATAAACTTTTATCCAAATATTTGTTATGCTTTTTCCTCTCCAAGAATACCTGTACAGTGTTCCCTTCCTATGTTTGCACTACAGTAACTAATTTTCTAGGGTTCTATGGATCTAATTGATTATTGTTGGTTGAAAGCTAATGTGGACAAAAAAAGATTACTAGGCTCTAACTGGGCAATATCACATTTAGTGAATACAAATATGTCGAATCTACTCAGTTCTGCATTTATCCTTCTATGAATTGTTTTGAAATTTCGGAAAGATTTTCTTTAACCTTCCTTTCAGTGCCAAGGGCCACAGCCCAGGAAACTGGTGCAGGATTCTGGAGTGTAATACAAAGGGATATTAAAGGGAAACTCCTTAATTTAGTTGAGGATTGTAGATTTCACTGGGCACCTATTTCTAGAAGAAAGCAATATTCATTACAGTTGTGAAAGTTCACTTATCTTTCTTTCCTTACTTTTTGTAGGGGGAAGTGGGAAAGCAGAAAAGGAAGGAAAATGGGACACCGTGCTCTCCCAGTTCTAGAATAGACCACAACTGCTAGCTATCAAAGGCCTTCTGTGCAATAACATGTACCTCACAAATGGGCCAAAGAGAGCAGTCTGTTTTTAATGTAGTCTTGAAAGATGTCCCATAGCTGTAAAAATTAACAGGAGAGTAGTTGCAGATAGAAACTTGCCCGAAGGTCTTGAACATTTGTATACTGGAGTTTGAATTGATCTGTCCCTGGCATAGGCAACCAATGGCAAAGTCCAGAGCATGGAGCTGCTTTTACAGAGATGCCAGGAATTTATGTAGAATTTATTCTACAAAGCTAAAAAACCCACCTTAGGTATACTCTATTTTTATACTTTAGATTTCTGAGACATATGAAATAGATATTTTTCTTATATTCATTACACAAAGTTAGTAAATTCTTCAGATTTTCTCCCTTTCAGTTCAGGAATTTGAAAGCTGTTTTCCTGTGGAAACAAGGGCTAAATAATGCCATAGGCTATGTGTACCTGCTTGTATATTGTTCTCTTTATCTCCCATTATTCCCCCAAACATTTAAACTTTAGCTGAATTTGAACCAAACCTACCAGCTAAGGAGAGATCTAAAAATTCTGAAGTTCCTGTAGAAATAATGAAAATATGTAGCTGGATAGACATGTTATTAATTCCACCCTGAGGGACAGAACCGTGTGTTGGTGAAAGATTTAACTCTAAGAAAAGTTCCATTTTGAGCCTGTTCCTTATCACATGTCAAAATTGTCATTCTTAAGTCAAGATTTCTTTCCTCAGGCACAAAACAATGTATGAGCTGCAAATTATGCTCTGCAGTTGGTAAAGACATTCTCTCCTCTTTTTCATCCCTTGTTTCTTGCCTATCCTTCAGTTAATTTCACTTCTCCAATGTCTACTCAAGGATAAGGTCATGTTAAACTTTAGTGCAGTTCTTTCAAAGTCTTTCACTTAATCACATGACATGAAAAAACTAGAAACCAAGCTTCATTATTTTCAGTATTCAGGACACAGTTTGTTTTGGTTTGGAATGATGTCTCAGACTAAAATGCATGAAAAAGTGTGATCAATTACATTCTTGTTATTCCAAGTTGTGTAAAAACTGCACATCATCACTGCTTCAAGAGTTTTTTGAGGGTAAAAAAAATCCCCAATTTTTGACCTGATCATGATTCTGCAATCCCTATGAAAATTATGGGATTAATCTCAACTGTTGTAGCATTGGCACTTTGACATTTATGAAGAAAAAGAAGTGTGGGGTGTGATTCCTGTTTCTCATTTAGAAACCAAAGAAGTCTTTGTTAAAATGTATTGTTCCCTACAAATGTCTGTGTCTCACCAACAACTAAGAAGGGAGGCCAGGTTATCTTCTCAGATGTGAGTGTCTTATATTAGACTATTCTTACTTAAGAGCACTTGAAGGTTCAATGGATTATTCAAAAGAGAATTGAGCAGTATTTTCTCCAAGTGCAGAGCTGACACTGTAAAAGTTAGTTAGAAATGTAATTTGAGACGTTTTTTGTTAAAAGGATACTCAAATGTGTACTTAGGCTGTGTCACTGGGCCCAAAGCACAGACAGCCTCAGATGTTCAAATGCATTCCTGACATAACATTGGCAATTGCGAACACTTAGCAATTGCCAAGGAATAGTTATTCACTTGAGTAGGTCTGTGAATTTCAGAATCTACTAAAACAATGCAAATGTTCAGCAGCCTTCAAAGGGGCTGAAAGTACACCTAGAGAATTGAGTGCCTGGTACCATTCTCTGGTCCTGAGACCAAATGACACAGAATGTTCTATGTCCATATGATTAAAACCTCTTGCCCTTTTACACACTGTTGTCACATTTATCATACTTTCTGGTTATGGTCTTTGGGCCTATTCTAATTCCCAGGGGATGGCTAGTTTGCCCAGGCAAAATCTCTGATTGCTCTTGGACTCTTAACAGGCTATGACACATTTCATTGTCCAGAAACTCACCTGTCAATGTTTAACTAATTACCACAGACATATCCAGAGATCCTTCTTGGGAAGAGCCAGGGCAGCCTGAGCTTACTTGCTAACTGCGCGTTTTCATATTTCAGGGGTGGTTTGCATTCTTCTTTATTAGTATGGATAACATCTGTGAATTTGACAAGAAAACAGTCTATGAATACAGTGAATAAATTAAGACTCAACATGTTCACAGTGTATCACTAATGAATAATGTTCTCCAGGGGAAAAGCAAGCTATGGAGACTTAGTAAAAAGAAGTCTTTGTACAGCTAAATACGATGAAATAGGTTATAAGCATTTCAGTAAAAGTTTCTAAAAGGAGTTAAATTACCATTGGAAAAAGTGTTCTACTTCTTTCCCTTCATTCCCTTTCTCTGTATAATACTATCTCAATATCAGTATCAACTAATTTTCATTTTCTAATGTAAATTTACTTCATGCATTTCCTAATGACATACAGTACCTTCCTTATAACTTCATTTTTATTACACAAGTTCAGGTGCCGACTTTGAACTATTCTCATAAATATTGACCTGCTAGCTTTCACATTACAGATTCCAGTGGAAGGGTGAGACAGTCTCACACGACCATGGTTTCATAAAGATTTCATTAACCCTCAGGAAGCCAGATCTCTTCAATACATTAGGCAAGGACCAGCTCTATAGACTTTTCCTCATTTTGACTTCTGACTGCTTTTGCCTCAAATTTATTTTATTAATAACTTTTAAGAACTATAGAAGCAGTGAGGTTGGATGATCACCGTGGTCTTTTCTAGATTCAGAATGAATGAGTCTTTTAGATAGAAGACTAAGAGAATCTGGAAGAAAAATTATGCTGCCCTCCAGCAGGGGTAAATCTATGTTGCAGTCAATGGTGTGATTGCAACTGAGGAAGGCAAATAACTGCTTTGAATAGTGGCAGTAAAGGCGTACATAACATAGCAAAGTCTTGTTACCACATTGAAGAATTCTTTGGGAATGGGAGATGGAAACTTAGAAAAATCTACCTTTACAAAGAAAAATTTTGTTTCAGAAAAAAATTCTCAGGAAAGGGGTTAGTTTGCTTAATTTACTATGTTATTTTCATAAAAGACAGAATTATTTCATACTGTGACAGATGAAGGCAAAAAGTAATGCCAAAAGGGCAAAAGTGATCCCTAGATGTATAGTCATGGGGACAGAGAGGTTCAGCTTCTCCTGTCTACTACCTGTGCAAAGTTGCTTGACTATTCTTTCCCATTCTCTTGAATTTAAGTTTAAAATGGATGTTGATGAACTGTGCAGAATTAAAAAAAAATAAATAAATCTGAGATGAAAAGCTATATATTATTGTAAAAAAGCTTCAGAGTATTCCAAAGGTTAAATGATGCCTTGTTTGTACGCTCCAAGTCATGGGAGACATGAAGTTATTAATGAGAGCTATATAACAAAGTCTAAAAACAACATAAAGCTTTGAAGCTGATGCAGGGTACATTCAGAACAGAAATAAGGGGAGATTTTTTAACAATAAAGAAGATCACTATAACTAAACAGAAAAATTCACCAATGGCAGCAGTGGAGTGCCCATCACTAGAACATCTTCACCAAGTATTGATCTGTTTTTTTCTGAAATTTCTCACAGAATCTAATCTAAAGATGTCTTATATTGGTTCTTTCTGATTTTGTAATTCTTAACTTTATGAGGAATCACTCAATGGCCAAATAGAACTCTTTTTTTTTTTTTTTTTAATGAAGTTCTTAAAGTCCATTCAGTGATGGAGTATCTGCATCCTTTGCTGAGAATGTATCTTTAAGTCTCATTTTCCTTTTATCTGTTTTCTTGCCAATCTGAATATAGCAAAAACAGATGTTAAAGGGCTAGAATTTGTGTTTGATCTGAAAAGAGGCCAAAAATTCTCCTAACAATGAAAATTACATTCATTAATATTTGCCAAAATTGTTGAACCACACGTGCTACTGTTTGACTCAATTTATTAATAACTGACAAGCACTCTAGCAAGGTTTTCTGGCAAGAATGAAACAAAGGAAATGAGCCAGAACAAGTGTAATCAAGAAATGTAAATAAACTTTAGGATAAAAACATGGTATGTTTGAACTTAGTATGAAATATTGACAGTTTCCTCCAGGAGCTCTGCAGGTGGAGGAAGAAACTCAGAGATCTTCTGTGGAGAGGCTGGAAAAAGAAAGACAAGTCTTCACAGGTTAACAATAGGATCATCTCACCCACTCTATCAAGCTCATGTCATTTCAAATGCCTCAGCACAATGTTCTGGCATTTAGGAGTTACAGACTCTTTTCTGTGCTTTCAGTTAAAAGAATTTTCAAGGATTTTAAGCAGCACATGTAATTCTGCAGACACTGCTTCACAGCTATTTCATGTAAATGTCCACTGAGACTCAGTGACTGCATTTTAAAGGCAAAGACTTTTCTAGAAGCATGAACCCGAGGCATGAACTATTGTTATTTGCCATGATTTGGTTCAGATTTACCAGGATTTACAAATGTTCCTTGACATCTTGCTGGTGTCATAGTCACCCTCACCTACCCGAATTTCTGTAAAAAACTGTAAGTTCTGCAAGTTCTGATTTTTTTTGAAGCCTGCCTGAATGCACAATTAATTTTGTAGCTGGTAGCTAACTGTAGTTAATTTTTTTGAGTGTAGTCGCCTGCAACTTGCTTTACTTTGTAACTTTTCCCTAGAACTGAATGATATCACCCCGAGTCCTCCTCTGCCAGTGGCTTACATCTCTCACTCCTTTTTGATCTGTAGGGCTGGTTTGTGATGTACAACCTGGTAACAGCTAGCACAAAAAGTAACTTTGAAGGGGAGGTACAAGCCCATCTGGGGTTTTGCACTTGTGATGAATTTATTAATATAAGGCCTGTTTGTAAACTCACAGTTTTGAGTGCTTGGGCCAGCAACAGCACTGACTGGTGCTACATTCTTTGTACATAACAAGGAAAAGGGTCCCAAAGATATTTTATGGCACATATGTCATAAGGGAACACATGGAAAAATCAGTCTGATGTTCTTTAATGTTTTCTGTGCTCGGGCTGTTTATAGTGCTAATTAAAATGGGCAAGGGTCCACTCTCTGTCCCTGAATCACAGAATCATCAAATAGTTTGGGTTGGAAGGGATCTTCAAAGGTCATCTAGTCCAACCCCCCCTCAGTGAGCAGCGACATCTTCAACTGCATCAGGTTGCTCAGAGCCCTATCCAACCTGACCTTGAATGTTTCCAGGGATGAGGCTTCATCTACCTCTCTGGGTGACCTGTGGCACCGTTTCATCATCCTCATTGTAAAAAATTTCTTCCTTACATCTAGTCTAAATCTACCTTCTTTTAGTTTAAAACCATTTCCCCTTGTTCTATTGCTACAGGTCCCACTAAAATGTTTGTCCCCATCTTTCTTATAGGCCCCTTTCAAATAGTGAAAGACCACAATAAGGTCTCCCCAGAGCCTTCTCTTCTCCAGGCTGAACAACCCCCACTCTCTCAGCCTTTCTCCATAGGAGAGGTGTTCCATTCCTCTGATCATTTTTGTGACCTTCCTCTGGACCTGTTCGAACAGGTCCACCTCTTTCTTGTGCTGACGACTCCAGAGCTGGATGCAGTACTCCAGGTGGGGTCTCATGAGAGCAGAGTAGAGGGGCAGAATCACCTCCCTTGACCTGCTGGCCATGCTGCTTTTGATGCAGCCCGGGATGAAGCTGGCCTTTTGGGCTCTGAACACACATTGCTGACTCATAACTCAAATTCTTATTCTCTCATCCTCCCTTCAACTAGGAGGCCATATCCAAAGTGTCTGTTGGGACAGGCAAGCCCGAAACCAAGGTGTGGTGTGAAGGAATCCTTGTTGTTCTACTACAGACTCTGCCAGAAGTTGTTTTTCTTTGGTGTGCATGGATCCAATGTGACCAAGCTTAAATCACCTTCAGCCCTAACAGTAGATAGAGCTAATGTAGCTCTTGTAAGCATACAAAGATTACGCTAAGCGTGCCCTTCTGCCTGAAACAAACAGAAATTCAGTAGGTCAGAGGGACTGTTGTGAATCCATTCTCAAGGCTACTATTCCTATAGAAAGCCTCCACTGGCTTCAGTGGAATCCCAGTAAGGATGAGTTTTACCAAACGAATTCACACCCATTCACACTCTTACATAGAAGTTGTTTACTGGTATTCCAGCTGTATCTTTATTCTGGAGCATCTAAAATGTATAGGTAATTTATGAAGTTCATTTTGGTTATTGGAGGGATATAGAGAGCTAGCACTGAATGTGGACACCAGCTCAAAACTGCTCCAGGCAGAGAGTCAAACAGCAGTAATAAGATGATTCCTACATCATGTGTCTTTTGGAGCTCCTACACCATGAATATTTCACATTGTGCAATAAGTACCAGTTTTAAAAAACCCACTGCAGTTGAAACATACACTCAACAATAGATTAATATTAAGATTAGAATTAAGGAAAGTTGGAAACTATAATAATTTAAGCACAATTTATAAGCCTAATTTCCTGCATGTCACTCCCAGATAATAAATATTTTTCTTTTGGCTTGGAAAACTGTGGAAAAAAAAAAAAAGTTAATTTAAGGCTCATTAGTTTATTTTTAGTAGCTTGAGATCTGAGGGATTTGAAAACATTTCCCTTTTCTAATAGAACATGCCTTCCTGTATACCAAGGATGTCCACTGACCTCACTCCCTCCTGGAAGGTGCCACTGATCCATGACAGAAATCCTGTGAGGGCTTTGAAAGCTAAATAGGAACCAGAAAAAAAGTATTATCATGCTTAGCTGATTATAACATTGGAATAAAGTCCAACTGTGAGTTTGAGGGGAGAAGGAGCAGTGCCTGAAACAAACAAGCACTTCCCGTGTTTGCATGGAGGAAGCCAATCTTCCCTCTGCTTATGTAATAAGAACATTACTCGCTAATTTGCCAGTAGCTGAAAGGGATTTCTGTTTTTAACTCTGCATCTGTGGCAACTGTTTTGTTTTAAATGAAAATTAAATGGGAACATACAGCTAAAAAACCATTGAGCCATAATTGAAGTGCATTAATGGTAATTACTTCTTTCTTTCACTCATCATTTTGACAGAGAAATCCATTACTCCTCCATCTCCATGTTTCCACAAATTACTCTTCCCTGTGGATATGCAGTGACTGAAGAAAATCATGACTTTGTTCTATACTTTTTTCTTTAGTGCTGCTGTGTACTCCCTGTATTTCTTTCCCTGGAGCTACAACCAAAATATCAATAAAATGTATAAACAGTTTACTACTTTGATAGGGATAAGAGGAAAAAGAAGGCACCAAGTATTGAAGTGAAACTGAATGCCAGTTACTGGGAAATGCAACGTTTGGTATTGCTTATAGCCATAAATTAATGGAGTTGATTTATTAAAGTGCTGATTTATTTGAAGTTTTTTGTCTTGCAGTGAGGGACACTTTCCTGAGACAGTAATTTCACCAGCTAGGATCCTTTTAAGAGTTCTATCAGTTTGAGCACAGCATTTTCATATCTTTATTCAGGTTCTTCTCTTCAGACGTGTTCTGGCAGTCAAGGAAACAGAATTATCCCCATAAGTCCAAAGAACTAGTGGGCTAGTACAACAAAATATTCATAAAAGATGTAGAAAAGTTCTCAACTACTATTGAGAAATTGCTTTTTTACAGATAGCAGGAATCTGCAACCACAGTAATTTTTCTTGCACCATGGATGAGGTGTTATGAGATTAATTTTTTGTGGGAATGAACTCAAGCTTTTGCTTTGAGTGGTTACCAGGATATAAGCACTTGTCATGGAGATACTTCCACTATTATGGAGAGACTGAATATGGCAGAAGCCAACAGCTACTTCTTCATTTCGATTTGAGGTTTTTGCAAAAAGTTTTGAATTGAAGTAGCAATAAAATGCCAACTATTTCTGAAGTTATCACAGATTGACCATAAAAGAATTTCTGGCTATTCATTTAATTAAAATTAAACATGCACTTAAATGTTTTATTCACTTTATTCACTTATTTAAAGATAGTGATAAAACTTTAAAATTAATAGGTTTTCTACGATAATATCACCTCAGACCCTGAGAGTCCATTACTTTAGGTTTTTCCAGGCTTATATAGCAAAGTGCTGTAGAAGGAAGAGCTCTTCCCTTTGCCACAGATTTTCTCTTATTTTTGCAGCTTTCAACAATGACAATTCTACAATGACAAATAGGAGCTGTTCAGGTGATGTCACCACAGGTATACTTAATATTTGTTTCTGTATATACATTTTGTTCATATAGTTCCATAATTTCTCACATGGATATTAGCTTTAGATATGAGACAGGAAACATACACAAACAGAAACAAATAGAATTTAAAAAGTGGGGATGAGGATTTTGGATGCCTAATTAGGTAATTTTATTTAATTTAAATAGCAAAAGAATGTTTAAATCTGGTAAAAAAAATATTGCTTAGTTACTAAGGTATAGTATATATGCCTTGCAATCAGTCTTACTTGTGTAAGAGAAAAATCTTTAAATTCCTTACTATCAGAAGCTGAAGATTTTGCAGAATCTATTTTGTTAAGTATTTTCCTGTGAGATTCTAAGATTGCCATTGTATGTTATTAATGAAGTAATGCTGACATATTTCTTAGATGTTCTAGAATTGCATCATTTTACAGGATGAAATTACTTAGCAGAAGTGATACCTCTTCTATAAATCATACTTCCTGTTCCATGGACATAGACCTCTCCTGGTATGAAGAAAAAGGAACAGTGACCTGAGGTTTATCCGGGGATTCAAATAACATCAAGGAAAAGAAAGCATATTATAATACTAGATCATCAGAATAATGACATGGGTTAATGACTCAGGTTCTTTCAACTATAAACAGTCTCCACTGCATCAAAAGTGTTCTGCTTTCAAAAAAATCTGATCTCATAGTAGTTTCTTTGGCTTTCCAATAAAATACAACCACCTTAAAAAACCCAAACAAGCAAAAAAACAAACCTACAACTTTTGTAAACTGATATATAACTAAAAAAGAGCATTCTTAATCCAAACCTAAAATGTTTGACCTGAAATATCACAGTAGAAAAACAATTTTATAACAATATTAGAAGGAAAATAGAAAGAAAAAGTAAAGAAAAAGGAAGCAAAGAAAATATTACCCAGCTGAAATTGCAAGCAAGAAAATTAAGAAAGCATAGGGATGACAGGGACCTCAGGACAGTGTCAGTTAAAACTGTGCTAATCCTGACAAATACTCCTGTGTTCGAAGATCTTTGTTGCTTGCCGTAGGGAACTGTGGAGTCAGGGTGCAGACTGGTCCTTCAATGTTCTGTCCACTGCAAAAATGTTTCCTAAAGCCCACCTTCAGTTCACTTGCCACAGGATCCATCCATTACATGTTTTCTGTCTCTAAGAAGCATGGAGAGCTGATTGTTCACTTCTTGCTTTTACGGGTGTGTTTGTCTCCGTCTTCTCTTCTTTAGACTAAACAACCTAAGTACAATTAAGTATTAAAAAAAAAAATCTTTAATATTTTTTTTCTTTCTCTTGAGGTGCTTTTCTCTTTCCACAGGTATATGTACCGTGCAGGTGGCACTGGAGCACTTGAGTCCTGCTGTGAAGTTAGCTCCTCTAAACCTTTGGAACTTTGGAACATGTTTGATCAGGTTAAGTGCTTTATTTCCACCTGAGGTTATCTTTGAGTTTTCCTTTTTTTTATTTTTTTTTTAATCCTCCAAATACCTTTCAAAATCTTTTGGTATCAAAATATTTCTGTTCATCTAACTCCAAGTTTTTAAAGTCTGTTCTCCTAGGGACAATGGTAAAACCAGTGATTCATGAGACCTGAACTAAACCATCATACAGTAACTACCCTATTTCCCAAACAAACACATCAAGGCAACACATACTTCTTTCTGGTGACATGTAAGTTGATTTTCTTGCTTTAAGAGAGAGATATTTTTTAAAATTTCTCTGTATACATATTGATATAAATAGAGATGTGATTCTACCATAAATTTCCTCTTTTACATTGTGCCTCCTTGTCTTACACGTCTTTTTCCTCACCTACTGCAGTTCCTACAGGAAACAAATTTCCTCCCATGGTCGCCCACAATCCTTCTGTCCTACCAAACAATACAAGCTCAATTACATCATTCAACAAATTAAATAGGAAAATAAATAAATAAATAAATATGAATTGCAACTTTTTTATTTCAGTATAATCAGAACAGGCTTCTGACACCTACTTC
>NW_010305810.1:11646-15341 GCF_000700745.2 Antrostomus carolinensis
GTCTCTTCCTCAGCACGGATATTCCACTTGCAACCTACTGACAAGGTCACTGGAAGACTGTGAGCAGATAAGGACTGGACTCGAGCTCCCAATTCCCAGTTACTTTTCAAATCAGCAGAGGGTCTTTTGCTGTTAGTTCAAGTGCTTGTATTGCACCTTTCTGTATTGAAATAAATTACAAATAAAGGGCCTGTTTGTTTTGCAGGAGAGAGAAAGCCTAAAGACTTGCTGTGGTTTCTTCTACTGCTTGCAACAGAAAAAGGAAAACCATCCTTTTGGAAGGTAAGCTGAAGCCAGAGACTGGCTTATAGTATTATCTAATATATTGGGGAATATTGAAGACAGATCCTAAACTGGATTCATGTCACCTAGCTTCAACTACCTAAACCCTACATGTCTAGTCTAAGCTTGTCATTTAGGCTCCTTCTTATAACTGGTAGGTACTCTGTGGGTGTGAAGTGAGATTAATCTGACTCTCAGGGACTTCTCAGGTTTTCAGTTGCTATTGAGTAATTATGTCTGCTAATTGCTGATAAGGGTCAGAAAAAAAAAATCATATCCCCCTATACCCACCAGGGCTTTGCAAGGCCACCACACAGATACTCTCAGATATTTGCCTGTCTGACACAGTTTCAGAGGATCTGTCTGTCCAAGATTGAAATCATCTGAGACAGGTGAATATCTGAGACCTAAAGTTGCTGCTTTGTTATTTCAGTGCCTAGTCCTGATGCAATAATTTGGGGATTTTTTATTTTTTTATCTCAATCATATAATGTAACTACTGTTGCCTATTGATTTATACTGGTGGCTCTTAAAGACAAGGCCTGCTACTTGAGTACATGTCCGTATAGGTCATTGAAATGCAAAGAAGTGTTCAGTGTCTCCTGATTCACAGACTGATCATCATCTCTATCATGCCATCCACTTTTATCTACTTGTCTCCAGTTTTATATGAAGACTAGAAGCTCTTAAAACAAACCTTGTCCTAGGTTGTATACCATCAAGTACACGAAGTCAAAGTCCTTGACTGGAAGTACTTTCATGTCTTTGGTATACAACCCAGCAAAATAACTATATGAGTATCACAAATTTTGTAGATGGAAAGAGTTGAGGTCTGTTATAAAACTCCTTGTAAGAACTTTTGCAAGGGAATTTAAATATTTAGTAGGCTTTGCTCTACATGCAGCATATGAGTGTAACACTGGGAGGCTAGTTAAAGAGACAGTGAGTACTCAGGAATACTTTCAAACCTATGGAAGATTTTTAAAGTATGAGATCAAGTTCTAAACAGGAGGTAAATCTATGGTAGACTGTGAACATTGTAAAACCATCTGTTTATGCCACACAAATGTCCTATTTGTGCATTTTTGACTGTTCAGATAAAAGACAAAAAAATATGCCCTTCCTCTCCCTCTCTATATTAAAAGCTGAAAAAAACTAAAATCCCTAGTCCACAGGAAAAATAAAATCTTGGTTCTGGCACCAAAACTGTCTTAATTATACTTTACACTTGACAACTATTTCCTCATAATCTAAACCTCTGCTCCAAATCCCATAAGCATTCAAGCACAAAAATGAAACTGATTTAATGCACCTAGTGTGTTTTGTTCCCCAGCACAAGATGAATAAAATTTAGTGTTCCTGGAGGTCAAAACCCACACATTGTAGCAGACTTCTTGTAAATCTTCTAGATAAGTTTAGGATGGCTGCTGTTATTTTTGTAACCTTCCTTTGAACCATAACTTCCTCATCAGGTACTTCATATTCTACCTCAGAGACATAAAACTCCCAAAAGCCAAACTATTTCTTTCAGCCCTTTTACAGTACAAAGCAGTCATCCAACCATCCCTAGGGTCACATAATATTGTGATGCCTTTTGCATCAGTACTTCAGAAGACAGATCTTGTCTCTTATAATTTTTCATATTAAATTGACAAAATTTACCTGAAGAAGCCCCAGGCTGCATCTTATTTCAAATGAGGGCACAGGGACACACGCCAATTGTCTGCCAACTCCACTGTAAGCCTTGAAATAAAGCCGTGGTATCATACCAGCCCTTACACGGCTAATACAATGTTCAGGGCAGAAAGCTAAGCTTTAAAATAAGTTGAGGACTGAAGAACAGACTTTAACAAGAAGCTGAAAACCAGAAGGTCAAAAGGGGATCTATTAAAGCTTCATTGTAATTTTGTACATGTAACTTTGTGACTAATATTTTCATGGTCTGTGTGAATGTGTATGTGTTTTGAGTATTTAAAAGGATGGATAATAACTGGGTAAACATTTTACAATTGGGAGCAATAAATTACCCATTTTACTACTTTCTAGGAGTTTTGTGAACCTAAATGTATTAAAAATCATGACATGTTTAAATACTATAGTGCTGGAGGCCACAGGATTGTCTTACTATAATTTCGTATTGTGCAGAAATCATAATTTTATTATTCACTCATAAACTAATGCTATAATCTGGACAACTCTTGCTTTATTTGTATCTTTAAAAACAAAACAAAACAAAACAAAATCTTTGTCTAATTTTAATCACCCCCCTCACAAAAACAGTTCCAGGAGCATTAACCAGAACAAGTTAAACAGGTCCATTACCCTGGTTAAGAACAAAATGCCCCTTCCAGCCTCTCTAAACTCAAGTGATTGCTCTCTCTCTCTCTTTTTCTCTCTGAAAACTGAACCCTACCTTCTTGGCTTCTTGGTATTGCTTCAAGAGGCTAGAGGAGGGTGAACCCCCACAGACTACACATGCCATGTCTTCTGTCCTTGGAAGCTGGGAGGTAGATTTGAACTTCCTCAGGTAGGTGTAGCTTCCACCTCTGTTTCTAAATGAAGAATCCAACACTAGGATATAGGTTCTTTGGGCAGAAGTGGACACTGTTACCTTCTTTACCTTTTGGTGAGCCCCAGGTTTTGGGGTCTTACTAGGCGCTCTCAGAGCATGTGTACCAGACTGGTTTCCCTGGAAGACTTGGGTGTCTTCATTTGTGTATCCTAAACGGCTTTAGGTAACTACTAGGTACCTAAATACTCATCACACTAAAAGGTAGTACTAGCTTTTAATTGTCTAATTAGGTTTCTAAGTAAATATCTTGGTGCTTATGCACTGTCTGGTCCATCAGTGAGTAGGTGGGGTTTGTTTGAAAGTTCAGTCTTTTTCTGGAAAGGTTGCACAGCAGGCAAGTGACTGCTATTGGGATCTCACTCCAGCCTTTTAAAGAAATGTAGAAACTTTGTTGTGGTTGCTACCTGAGCCCAATGCACAGAAAACTTACTCAGCAATGGGCCTTTGTTTTGTTTAAGGTATTAACTGAAATCCATATCTTCTCCAGAGTTCCTACAAGAAACATAATGGTATTTTTCAGCAGAAATTACAAACAACAGTCATCTTTTTTCATTTCAAAAAACAAGAATGTGATTGTGATATTTTTAACATGCTGGAGTAGTAGAGTGGGGGTAGATTTGTCAAAGCTACTTATTTTACAGGGTGACATTTAACATGAACAGGTTAGCGAATGGCTTGAATTTGTCGAAAAAAAGAAAACTTGAACTGTGACAATAAACATATCAGCAGAGATAAAAGGAATGCTTAAAATTGGTTTCATTAAACTGCTATTATAACCTCTACTTTTGTTTCTCAGTAGCTTCAGGGGGACCTTTGTAGTGCCCATTCTCCTCCCCCCCCC
>NW_010305810.1:15369-57699 GCF_000700745.2 Antrostomus carolinensis
TTAAAAGGACTGGTAGTCTAAACTGAGAGAGGGTAAAATCTTACAGCTATGCAGCCCTGAATTTGCATCAGGTGTTGTATTTTTAAATTTGTCTTTATAAATCAGTTCATGACAAGAATCTCAGACTACAGAAATCTGCAGAAAATTCACAGAAACATAGGCAGTGCTCAGTACCTTTACAAACCTTCTGCACTCCAGCAAGTTTTACCTCAAATGAACTCAGCTACAGCACAAAGAAAAGTCATCATAAACTCACACTGCTGCCTGCTGAAGAATGATTCAAAGAACAGCTCAATCTGTTCTTAACTGGAACAAATTGTTCATAGAACCAGACTGGTTAAAAATTATATGCACCATTAATTCAGAGTGTACAAATCTGCAATAAAGTGCTTGTTTCTGTCATTCACTACACCTCTTTTACTTATGCATACATGCTAAACTCTATATTAGGCATCTAACCACCAAAGTTATGCTTCTCAAGGAATAATGAAGATATTTCCTCAGTTGTTGTCTAATCCAAGGTCATCTCAGATGCTGAGGCTGCAGGTAACTAAAGGGACACAATGTACTATTCTGCCTATAAGGCTCCCTAAATATATGCACATGGGTTTGTATGTGTCAAAGGGTATTTCTCTGTGTTTCAGATTATTCCAGCTCCATTTGCAGTTTGCAATTAGAGAAGAGGGAGTTTAAAATACAAACAACTTGTGACTGAGCAGCACAGTCGAGAGGTTTCTTTGGATCATTACAATACTTATCAAACTATATCAAGACCTATATATGCACTGTTCAAGACAGAACCGGAATGAGCAAAGCAGAGATTAAACCTGAATGGCTGAATTGCTGGGAGTTGATAAACAAATAAAACAGAAATTTGAGGAGCAAAAGAAAGCCTTAGCATGAAAGCAGCATACAATAAGATCTGTTGGGAAGAAAGAACAGCTCAGTTTAGCAGCGAGGCATGACCAGAGCTCAGTCAATAATTTTTTAAAAATAATTTGTTTGACTTTTTTTTCCCCTTTATTCTACAAACCAACCAGTTTTCTGAATGCATTTTCCGTTCAGAAGTATGTGATGGACTGTTAGTGGATAGTGAATAATTTTTCTACATATTTCTGGAGTTACATTACATTTATAAGTACTGTAAAGTCAATATATTCTCTCAAAACCCTATAATGATTTAAACTGGGGAATATGCAGGTAGAAATTAATTTGCAAAAACCTTTATTTGTCAAACTATTCTGGCAGACCTATGCAAATGAGTGACAATCCTTGAAAAAAGTCCAGTACTCTGCCAACTTGCTCCAGCATTATTTTCTCTAATTTCAAGTGACATCATGGCCTTTCACCCATGTTCACAAAAATATCAAATTATTAACATACAGATAGAACAGAACCCAGACAACAGTTTTTAGAAATAATTTCATCGTGATAAAACCGCACAATTGTCAGTTATTTTAACAGGATTCCATTTTGTTTGATATGTGTTAACATAGACTGTGATTTTTTTTTTTTTTTTTTTAACTGTAACTTTTACATACTGTAAGAAAACCTTGCATATTGGGTTGCTTGGAAACTGGTAAAAAACAAGTCAAACAGTATTAGAAAGAACTGTCCAGCTATACATAAAAAATACTGTTAAAATCAAATGAATTGAATACAAATCCAGCTTAGCTTTGTTTACAAATTATAGTGTGTCATTTTAACTTAACTATGCAGCTGGTTTAATAGAATTAGTGACAATTAAGATAAAATGATAATAACTTTGTTTACCAAAGACACTGAAATATAGACTGCAGTTTATTGTGGTTTTAAAAGGCACTTTGTTGAACCTTTTGGTCTCTAGGTAAATTTATCTGTTTATTTGTTTGTTTTTTCTTCTCAGTTTGAGGAAAGAAATAAAAATCAACAGCATACAAGTGTCCCAGGAACGTCCTGTGGAAGATCTAAAGGAAAATTCAATTAAAAAAAACACATTGTCTGGTTTCACCTTTCTTTTGGACATGTGAAAACGAGTAACTGTAAGGAACATCAATATACAACACCATTCCATCTCTTAATTCTAATGAAAAATGAACCAACAATTAAATAGACAACTGAAATTCCATCAGAGATTGTCTTTTCATAGGAATTTTAAGAAAGACACGTAGAAAAGGAAAGTGTTAATTTTGCCTTTTTTTCACAAAAGAAGTTCTGAGAGGACAAAGTGTACTGATGTTGAAATATTAGATTCTCATTTTCTGAAAAGAATATTTTTACTTTTCATTTGGAACAATGTTTTGTAGTGACATTTATTAGATATTATATAAGACACTTTTTAATAAGGCAGGAATTGATGGAACAAGGGGTAACAGCTATAAACTGGAAGAGGGGAAGTTTAGACTAGATATTAGGAAGAAATTTTTTCCTGTGAAGGTGGTCAGACACTGGAACAGGTTGCCCAAGGAAGTTGTGGATGCCCCGTCCCTGGAAGTGTTCAAGGCCAGGTTGGATGAGGCTTTGAGCAACCTGGTCTAGTGGAAGATGTCCCTGCTGATGGCAGGGGGGTTGGAACTAGATGATCTTCAAGATCCCTTCCAACCCAAACCATTCTATGATTCTATGATACAGAAATATTGCAAATAAGTATAAAACTACACCTAAATACTGAGCTGAATACTGAATACTGAAAAATCAATACTGAATACTGAAATAAAAATATTTTAAAGATTTTCTTTGTGTTAAATCTTGGTATTTATTCTAAGTCAGAATCTAAACAAATTCTGGAATTACCACATTTGCTACAAAACCAACAACCTCCTCAAATCTATCTATAAAGGACAGATGTCTGCTGAAATGTCTGCTGAAAACTCTGTACCTAATTCAGTTTCTAAAACTGTGATAACAAAGGTGTGTTAGTTTACATAAATTGGTTTTGGCAGCAATTAGCATAAAATAAATTGAAGAGGTTTACGGAAATCTTCTGCTCTAATACTAAATTCTAAATTTTAAATTGGTCAATTCTGCTTTAAAACAAATAGAAAGAAAGAAAGAAAGAAAGAAAGAAAGAAAGAGAAACAAAGGGTCATAACTGTGAAATCCAAGTCAAGGAAGGTATTTTTGTTAGGTCTGAGTAGAAATATACTTATCAGATAACTAGGCAACAACAGTTTTATGCCATCTTTTTCTATGCCTCTGGTCAAGGTCACCACTATAAATGGAAACATTTTCTGAAATAAGGGTTTATATTTAACTCTGATGCGTGCAAATATTTGCATGCCCTGGTAGTGATACGTATATGTACATATGTGTGTATGGGTGTGCATTCTTTGTTGAAAATGTGTTTGATCTACAATCTCTACACCAGCTGTGGGTTGTGTTGAATCCCATACTGTGCCATAATGATTACTCTGCCTCTGTTTGGGATGTCAAATAATCGTTATACCCAAGCCAAACTCAAAGACTGAATGGAGCAATTTCATGGCATAATTACTGTATTAAGGCTACGGTCTTCTCAGCACAACTAGAAGCCTATTCATATTTAAAGATGTAAGTAATAAAGCTATTTGAACATCACTATTGCCAGTAGTGTGGGAGCAATGGAGTTATTGAATGCTGAACAGAACCTAATGGCTCTGGGCAAGAGGAAGGCTTGTGACCTCTCTGCCTTCACAGTGCCACCGCATGCATAGGAAAACCTACTCAGAGGTCTTCTGATGTAAAAACATAATTCTGATGTTTCTCTGTGAATGCCAATGCCATTTTGCTAACTCTTAATGAGGGTGATCTGCAATGTGAATGCTTTAGCAATTTCAGTGAAATCTTCAGTGTAGTGGAGTCGTCCAAGGGAGAAGAATAACAAAATTTTTTTTTATCCTCTGTGCCTAAGGATGAGGAAACAGGCTGTGATCCTACTAGTGTGACCATAAACATTCTCTCTAGTTTCAATAATAGTAGCATTTGGCCTTTTGGTATGAAAATCCTCATTGTAATCATGTTGTAACTAATAGTAGTTCAGATTTCCTGCTTGATCTTCATCTCATATGACACTGTGATCTCTTTTCTTATTCAGGCTCCTTGTCTCCCAAAGCCATCAAGTTCCCAAGCAGAGGTGATGGCACCCAGTGACAGCATCACACTTACAAATCATGTGCCCCTGCACATACCTCCACTGATGTCTTCAGTGGAGATTGCACACCAGTTCTTATTTCTAGAAATACTGGGCAGGATTTTATTTTCATCTTGAAAAGCAATCTTTATAAAGGGCATCAACCTCTTGGATTTAACTTCAGTATAACATAGCACTGTTTCCTTATGCGGGAAAATTTAGAATTTTTTTCCTACCACCTATATATTTAGGGCAACATTTTCTTAGCAGATCTGTGGAAATGACTCAGAGGTCAATGGGAGCCATATGCAACTAAGGATAGAATTAGTTTCCTAATGCAAAATGATAATGGGTTATTTTATTTTTCTTCCTTTACCTTTGAACATTATCAGGTTAAAAAAGAGGTCTCCTTCACCTTTTAAGTTCTCAGGACAAACATCTCACATTTCCTTAATGAGTGCTTAGCTTTATTAGTATAGCACCATTGCATAGAATAATCATTCGGAAAGAAATCTTCAATTAAGAGATCTGCCTTAATATGTTTTCACTTGAGCCAGTATTACATTTCCCTTCTACTGTTCACTTCTACCATATGTTTGTCTAAACCTACCCAGAACACACTTGATTGTTTGTACAGTAACAGAAGCCCATTTTTCCAATAAAGATAAAAGAGAGGTGGAGGACAGAAGAAACCAGCTGGTAAAACTAACTGTGTATGCAGGTCATTCAAAGGAAATTTTTTCAAAGCAGACCAAACTTTCTGTTTAACTCTGCAGATGCGTTCCTTGCACAGTACTTAAATAGAGAAAAAGAAATGCAGCATGTTGCAAGACATCAACAGATAAAACACATGAAAACTTACACAACATTTGCCCTGTACAGGGACATGTTCCAACACAGACTTGCTTTGCTTTGACATTTAAAGTTACAGCTAACACTAGAAAGCAGCAAAAAAAAGTCTGGAATGATTTAGGAAAGCCAACTCCATACTCAAGGAATAAAGATCTTCATGTCAAGACTGAAAAGAAAGAAAAGACATGCTACCGTCTGGGCTGAACTTTGTCCTGCATGTCTTGAAAACTGAATTCTAACCTGCAGACTAGACCAATTAACTGGGCTCAGACCCCCAGACTGTTTTTGCTTTTAACATTGTTTTCTATTATTATGTAATATAAAATGCATAAGCAGTCTACAGTACAGTATTCAGTCCTAGATTTTGCTTCTAGGGTGAGAGTAAGACCATCACACAGTCAGACTGAGCCTATTCTCTTGTTTATACAGGTTTTATTTTTGAAGATAAGTTGCCCAGCCTCAACAACAGGGGGAATGATGTTCCACCAGGACTGGTTTAAAACTCACATAAATGGAGAAATTTTCTATAAAGTGAAGAAGATAAATTTGAATCCATTCAGACTCCAGAAGGAGTAGAATCTTGGTCTTCTATTCTGAGGTCAGTTTGCTAACTATCAGTATTTTCTAATTATCAGCTATTCCCTGAGGAAAAAAGTCTGAGTTTTGTCTAGATAAATGCCCAGCTGAGGTACATAACAACCAGCAGTTTCACTCTCCAGATCTCAGCTTGATAGGACACTCAACTCAGGAGTGCATTTACAGACTCAGACTTACAAATGTGACAAAATTTTAGATATGTTTATTTGTTTATGTTCCTGGCTGATTGTCGTATGCCCTTTTTTCAGACTTTAAACTTGCTTCTCTCAGAACTATTTAGTCCTCAACTAGGTCAAGAAACTGAAAGATAATTAGTCGTTCAATTTAAAGCACAGCTCTACTGAGACAGTGCTGGTGTGAAACACAGGTGTGTCTATGACAGAAAGGCATCCTGCTATACCAAATACTGATAGTTCTCCTTGTTCCATAATATATTGTTTCTTGCTCCATCCATCTCAGTGATGATGCAAACGAGAATATTTTGCTGTATTATTAAAAGCAAAATTGTTCCCAGGTTGCTTTGTGGTGACGGAGGGGCATGAAGCCATAGCCTGACAGGCAGGGTTAAATGCTGTATCAGCAGTAAGTAGATTCCTCAGAACTATAACAATCTAGACTTTTGTCTATCTGCTTGAAAAGTCATTGCTATAAAATAGCACTCACTTAACGAGCATCACTTCTTGTCATTATAAATAAATAAGATTAAGAGATTATTTCTCAGTATTCTTTAACATTTGCTTTCATAGAATCATAGAATGCTTTGGGTTGGAAGGGACCGTTAAAGGTCATTTAGTCCAACCCCCTTTCAGTGAGCAGTGACATCTTCAGCTAGATCAGGTTGCTCAGAGCCCCATCCAACCTGACCTCGAATGATTCCAGGGATGGCGCTTCTACCACCTCTCTGGGCAACCTATCCCAAGTGTTTCATCATCCTCATTGTAAAAAATTTCTTCCTTATATCTAGTCTGAATCTGCCCTCTTTTAGTTTAAAACCATTACCCCTTGTCCTATTGTTAAAGACCCTGCTAAAGAGTTTGTCTCCATCTTTCTTATAGGCCCCCTTCAAGTATTGAAAGATTGGAAGGTCTCCCTAGAACCTTCTCTTCTCCAGGCTGAACAACCCCAACTCTCTCAGCCTTTCTCCATAGGAGAGGTGTTCCACCCCTCTGATAATTTTTGTGGCTCTCTTTAGATTTCAAAGATTTTTTTTTTAATTCTTAGTAGCATTTATGTGATGGCTTTTGTTAATAAAAGAGATTTACTGATGCTTCATTTGATGCTGACTAACTTCATTTTCAGTTTTACAAAACTTTATTTTAACATTTACTAACTGAGCATATTTTGGATTAATTCTGATGCTTTAACCTATTATTTCCTTCATGAGTCTCAGACAATATAAAAGATTTGTACTCTGACTGCTTTTCAGTCCATTAAGGAATCTTTCTTGGTGTGGTGCACCTCTGCCTGGAGGGTATAAAACCTAAGCTCAATTTCTGAGCTGTGGTGGCATGGGTCTTGGTGGGGTATCCTCTGCATTTCCAGAGCCAGCATGTCTCTCCCAGCTTGCTTTCTGTGCTGTGCCACCTGGTGAGGCTATACTCTGATCTCCAGCAGCTCTGCTCTGGAGAATGTCAGGGAACGGGTTGCTGGTACTGATGGGTATCAGTCTCATCTCCACCCTGTCATCCATCTCCCAGCCTCTGTGTTTGATGGTGGCTGGGACAGAAGGGAGGAATTATATCTTCCATCTGTGTAAATGTTTCTGAATGAGATTTCTGTGTCTTCTGTTCTCATGTTGAATTTAGATGGCTTATACAAATTCATTATACTTTTTGCAGCATCAATGTTAAGTAATGGAAACAAAAACACTTTTCAAGAAATAAAAGAGTGTTATTTCACTTATCACCACACACACACATCAGAAGGAAGGCTGAAGTGTGGCATCTCCACAGAGTAAGCTATCTTTGCACAGGAAAAGATTTCAAGACATACCAGATGAACCTCACTCCCTTTTACTGATTATGAAAGAAGCCTAGATCAGTCCAAACCTAGACATTGCTTTTAATTACTCAGTTAGGGCAGATGAATCTCATATATTCATAAAGTGAATAGATTACAGATGATTAACTACTTCACGGCTGAAAAGCTGCCTTGCAGCAACTGACAGTAACTTACATTGCCAGTAAAAAATAATGTGTTGGGTTTGGTTTTTTTTTAAATTGTGATCTACCTACCTATTGTGATCTAAAAGGACTAGTTTTCAGATGGAATTTGAATTATGTTACCAAAAAAATTGATTTGATAGAACTCATAGCTTCTCCCCTTGACTGTTAGAGATCTGAACTAACCAGGTTTCAGAAGGCTAAAACAGAGGCTAACTTACTCCTGAGCATGCCAGTGAAATGCACTACTGCTGGGACACTTGGGAAAAGGCAGCGCTATCACCGTAAACACCATTGTTCTTAAAACACAAAGGTCTTCAACAACCTGTGGATTCTGACACAGTCATGGGAACATTAAGGCCAGGCACTCCACATGTGCTAGGACAAATACATGGGCAACAGGGAAAGGGCACACACACATCAGGTAACTCCATGGCACAGTGCTCCTTTGTCAGCACGGCTGCTCAGTTTGCATTCCTGGACGGAAATTAAAGTTTCTTAGAGCTATGGAAGTGTCAGACCTTTCCCTGATAGTCACACCCAAAATAGTTTACTCCCATGTCAAACAAAATGTTGTTCTGTTAATTAGTAATTAAAACAGGATTAGTGGGCCTGCCTGTGAAATGAAGAACAGTATCAGAATAGGACTTTCAAAGGTTAAATAAAATTAACAGTCTTTTCTGGATGTTTCTTTTCATTGCAAGGATTTTTAAGACCATGTTTCAGTGTGGTAATAAAGTGACTTGAAGAAAAACAAGCTAGTGGCTTTGAAACAGCTTAATCTTTACATTTATGTCTTCCTAGTGGTTAAGTCAGCTCCCTAGTTTCACATGTCAGTTTTTAGAACTTGTTGTTACAACTCTGGCAATAATTGCTCATAATTTTTGGTTGTAAAAATATGTGCTTCTAATGTTTCTAAGCTGTGACAATCAGCTCATATTTACTGGGAGTAATGGTGATTTTGTCATGTCAGGGCACTGAGATTAATGACAGTTGATATTCAATCTTCCCTGTTTATGTCTCTGAAAATATCTTGAAGCTGGAATATGCATTTCAGCTTTTAACTCACAGGAACTAGCAAAAAGCACTGCTAGGATTATGATCTGCAAATGGTGCTTTTTTCTATCTTCTCCTAGGATTTATCTCTTCTTTGAATAACAACTTCACACGGTTGGGTCCTTTATATAACAAATATTTTGTAAGACATTTGTAAGTCTTTATATATGTTCCACATATGTATTTCATTAGAATTTATAAGACCTACTGGTCTTAACAAGATTTCAAAAAGGAGCTGAAACAAGCGCCTCCGAACATGGAACAAGCACAGTGCTTGCTTTTTCAAGTGTTCCTGGATCATTTTATTTGCATGGAGGGGAAAAAATAGCATTGAACAAATCACACCTTTGAGATATAACTTTCCATGGAAAGAAATGACATGGGATCTGATTTATTACTTTTCAGCAAAAGCTCTAAACATACCAATATTCACCCCAAATGTTCTAAAATCTAACACTGAACCTCACATCCCGAGCAACCTAAAGATGATGTAATTTATTTTAAAAAAGAAGCAATAATATTCAGAGTTAGTGCTCTTTGTCTTCTGTGTGAGCTTCCAAGTTTCCCATTGGTCATATTTTCACAACTATACTGACCGGGAGAGGAGATAATCTCTTAGGCATATGATATGTGTGCTCAGAGTCATGTGGTGGGGGATCAGTTGTGCCTTCTCCTTCATTCACACACCCCCCACACACCCCATACATTGCCACTGAAGCTGGCTCTTGCTAAAAATATACTTTATTTTAACGAATGAAAGCTCTGATTGTCCTAAAATAACATGAATTCCCATCAGGATCAGGGCACCATTGTGCTAAGTGCTGTACAAACACAAGGAGATAATGGACCTGATTCATCCCTGAATTACTCTGGTTTCCATGGATTTACAGCTGTGCAAGTCAAAGGCAAATGTGATAATGAGCATGCTGCAAGAATGCACAGCTTAGGGCAAGGTTCCTTCTGGCCTAAATCCTTTGAAATCTGTGGAATTAAGGCAACAGATGACTTGATGTACACTTTAAGACTACACCTACCCTACTGAACTAAACAGGACCAGACCATGGGCCCTGGTTCAGCATTGCCAGTGGCTGCCCAATGCTCTCTCAAAGCACATCAAGCGAAAGTTGAGGCTAGGAACCTGCTCAGTAGCTAGTCTGAATGAAACCAGACTGCTTTGGAGACTAGGATAGTTTAACAGGATTAATATGGGCAGGCCATACCAACTGGCCTAAAGGGCAGAGTATCAGGTCCTCATACTGATTACTGGTAGACCTACAGTCTGAAAGTTTCCACTTGTTTCTACTTGTAAGAATCATAGAAGCATAGAATGGTTTGGATTGGAAGGGACCTTAAAGATCATCTAGTTCCAACCCCCCTGCCATCATCAGGGACACCTTCCACTAGATCAGGTTGCTCAAAGCCTCATCCAGCCTGGCCTTAAACACTTCCAGGGAGGGGGCCTCAACAACTTCCTTGGGCAACTTGTTCCAGTGTCTGACCACCCTCACAGTGAAAAACTTCTTCCTAATATCTAATCTAAACCTCCCCTCTTTCAGTTTAAACCTGTTTCCCCTTGTCTTGTCATTAGTTGCCCTTATGAAAAGTCCCTCCCCAGCTTTCTTGTAGGCCCCCTTCAGGTATTGGAAGGCAGCTATAAGATCTCCCCGGAGCCTTCTCTTTTCCAGGCTGAACAGCCCCAACTCTTTCAGCCTGTCTTCATAGGAGAGGTGCTCCAGCCCTCGGATCATCCTGGTGGCCCTTCTCTGGACTTGTTCTAACTGGTCCATGTCTTTCTTATGTTGGGGGTTCCAGAACTGGATGCAGTACTCCAGGTGGGGCCTCACAAGAGCGGAGTAGGGAGGCAAAGCAGTGATTTAAGGATAAATATCAGAGAAATAGGCATAAAGTTTGATTTGGTTTGGTTTGATTTGGGTTTTTTTAAACTCTAGACAGTTTTTCACTGTGAGGGTGGTCAGACACTGGAACAGGTTGCCCAGAGAAGTTGGGGTTTTTTTTAATGCTATCCTTAGGGAAAACCTGTATAATAGACTGACATGATTCGGAGCAGGCTGGCAGCACCAGGCAGTCCCAAGGCAGCAGACCCACTGCTGCTGCTGCTGCAGCTCCCCTCAGAAAATCCAGGCTTGGTTTGCCACAGTTTTGGGATCTGTTGCTGTTGTCACCCTGCTGCCTTTTTAGCATCTGCCCGCAGCCTGGTAATTACTGGCATCTTCCTACCCCACCACACTCTCACGGTTTTTTGCCTTTCTTACACATCACATCTCATCCCAGTGCAGTCAGGTCATCAAGTAGCATAGGCTTACACAGCACTTAAGCAGCAGAGCCCTGACATTGCATCCACTGATATTAAATTAGTAAATCCCATTTCAACATCTATTTGTGCAGTTACTCTTACTCACTTTTCCACCTCTCCTTCTCTCTTAAACCATGTCCCTGTGTTGTTTGGCCAAATATCTCCCATAGAATGAGTTTGTCAAGCTCAGTCTGTTGCAGGTTTCTTTAAAAGCTTCACACAGGTGTTCTTGTATGTTTCTCCATCACACAAACAGTGAATGGGAAGACATGCCCCATGCACCAGAAAAAGTGCCCAACAGGTCCAAGGCACTGTTAATTTTAAAGCATGGGAAGCAGAGAAAAGGAAATTCCTAAATCTGATTTTATTTTGACAATTCAGTTATTAATATTACATTTCAGAGTTAGATGTCTGTAAACATTTAGAATGCATTTTTAGAAAGGTTTACTAATAAAAGCACAAACATATTGACAATTAATATTATTTAGATGGTTTTAAACAATTTTACACTTGTAAAAATACCCCAAGTTCATTCCTACTGGTCTCAGGGACCATACCACAAATAAAAGGACCAAGGGACTATTTTCCGATAGAGGCAAAATGATATAACACAATGCACATCTGTGTGATTAAATGCCCCCAAAAGAAGCTGGCTAAATCCAAACTGCCTGATGTCTTGTGCCCTTGTGCCGTGTCTGGGCACTCTCAGGAATGCACAAGGACAAAATTACTTCAGGGAATGTGCCAACTATTTAACAGCATGGATAAAAACATGACAATGCTGTTCTGTTTAATTTACTTGTACAGATACAGGCACTGAAAGCAGAACTGAGCTAACACAAGCCCTTGTGAAAATCCCTGATAGATTGGAGAGAGGCTTCCAAGTGCGAACGAGCTGGTCAGACACTTGTTACTCTGCTCTTCCACTGGCTGGAGAATAGATCTTCGTAGGCATCTGAGACTTTTTCTGTAGTTTTGCTGCACTAATTTGGTGCTGTATCAAAATTTATCGTCCAGTTTTGCTGTTATCCCTTCTGTGGAGAATAAAGTGGCATGGATCCAGGCAGCAGGTACATGCAGCATCTGAGTAAATTCTTTCAAGGGTACTTGAAAAATGTAGAGTGCCAAATAAAGAAAGGAGATACAAATCTGTGACGCTATTTATTTCAAAGCTCTTTGGTACGATACCTTTACCATTCTCTCCCCAGAATCAATGTTCACCTCCCATTTGCTCTTCTAATGGTTTTGCTGTCAGTGTAAGTTGGTCTTGGTTCTTGTTGGTCACAAAAAAATTCTGACATACAAGTGAGGCTGTGCAAACTAAGTGTTGGTTTGGTTCATTTTCTGAAATAAGAAATAGAATGGATGAGGAGGAAAAAATAGTTCAGGCTGAAATAGGGTGCTTTATTTTTCCTATGGCAAAATGAGAAAATGATACTGCAATCAATTTGAAGTATTCTCTTTGGTCCAAATGGTTTTGTTTTGCTATATTATTAATTTTAAAATATTTTTCGAACAGTACTTTTAAATAAAGATTCAGTGTTTGAACCTTTTAGTTATTTTTTTGAAAAAATATTAGATAATTGAAATTGAGTATGTAAATACAAAATACATCATTCAACAAACTGATTGTTGCTGAAAAACTCTGGGTCTGACTATATACTTGTCAGACACCTGTTCTATTTTACAAGCCTGTGATTGTATTGTAAGAATAGTAGCAAACAGTATGCCCCTCTTAACATAGCCTACTGCTCAGTCCAAAGTCCAAGTACCAGGTCATGGTTTTGAATGCAATTTTCACAGTCAGTGCTTTACAACAGATTCAGCTGCTGATAATTCAGGACCTCTTCATGGTACTTGTGTTTAATGGCCCCATACTGAAACAGTATACTCTCTTCAGCTTCTTATTTGTTCAAGGTGTTCATAAAAACTGTATGTAATATGGATGAAAGAAGGAAACCCTTGCTCCTCCTAACTTTCTGGTCTAGCCTTTTTCTGTTCATCAACTCCACTAAATCCAGGTAAGTATGCTAACAGGTATCAGGCTAAAGACATGCATGCCTTTGACATGTTAGATAACTTTTACAAACTCCTGTATTTCTACTAAAGTTAACTATTACCTAGTTATATGATCAGTTTAATTAAAGCGGTGTAAACTCCTCTGTGGATGTTCTCATTTTGGTAACCTCAAACTTGTTTTGAATTGACTTATTCCAAACCAAAGAGATCTGGTTAAGAGGAAAATAAGAGCTGATTCAGCTAAATTAGCCTTCAGGTCATAGCTTGCATTAAATTGATCCATCAATTAAACAAGCTCCCATATATTTAAATATGGATATATTGAAATTATCTACATTTACATCACAGCAAATTCCTTTGAAATAAGTTCACTAACACACTTCAACTAAACAGAGTTTGAAATGAACTGTATCTATGTCATACTATGACTATATTACTTCTCTAGACAAGGCTGTGTGAATCAAAGAAATCAAATAATTCTGAGAAGGCAGGAAGCATTAACACTGAATTTTCCACAGATCTCAGACTGAGGTAGTAGAATTTGTTTTACGGCCATAAGCATAGAACTAAAGAAGTTATGTAGAGAAGATCCATCTTGTCTACCATCCCTTACATTGCCTGGGCCTTTTCCTAAGCACCTTCCTCATTCATTCTGCACAACCAATAAAAAGCAGTAACTGAACTTGATTTTCTTTGTATGGTTAGGATTAGTTTTATCCCTGGTGCAAAACTACTGCAATCAAAAGAGCAACTTCTTTGTCTTTCACTTAAATTATCTAAAATAAATAAAACTACCCTTCTTAGGAGAGAAGAGGAATGAGTCTAGATGACATGCAAAATAAAGGAACAAAACCTCACCTGTTCTTAATTGAAAACAAACCCCAGCTAACTTAGAGCAACACCTTGAGTGGTTTGCTATCTTTGTTGCTGATTTCAGTGCTTCCTGACTATTCCCCATGGAGAATGATACAAGTGAAGGTGTATCCACCAGCAGAGGAATTCCCTTTCCCCAGAAAAACATTAGCAAAGAGCAAAAATGCACCACTTAAGTGTGGGGTGTTTTTTAAGAGATGAATTTGTCCTATAGGTCCAAACCTAGCAGAGTAAAATTTGTTCTCCTTTATTTCAAGAGTTGACCTTATTTTCCTTAGACACTCTACATGCACAATAGCAGGAGCAGATATTATTTATTCTTGTTTGTTATCTATGGGCAACTGGTACTGGCTACCCACAGACCCGAGTCTTCCAGCGTTGAAAAAGAAATGCTAGTGAAAAAAGCTTGCTTATGTGAGTAAATTTGTGTACCAGACTACTTACTCCCACTAAGTACAAAATAAGCTCACTTACATGCAGCAAATCTAAGGTCTGGAGATGCTTAACAGTATTGTATGTTCGATGACAAATCAGACATCTAAGGATAAAAGCCAACAGTTCCATGACCTGTAACAATATTTTAGATTTCCTCATGTATTTCTGAATTTGTTAAAATTAGCTGCAAGAGATGGCTATTTGCTAATGTAGGACAGGTGTTGCAAAATGAATTATCCTTTCAGGAAAGTGATGTAGATTATGTCTATAGTTAGATGTTTGTATAAGAGAAGAATGGGCCTTTCTTAAAGGATGTGTCCCTCCTAACAAAAATAGCTACGTTCCTTTTTCCGGCAGGTACCAAATTAACACAAACCAGATCCTCTGTTGAAGTCAGTGTATACTGTTGAAGTCCAACCTTCCTATTTTTACATTATAAATAATATAACATTGTAAACAATAAAAATTAGGTGTTGAGTTCCATGCAAATAAACCAAATATCTCAGTAGTCTGTATCTATCCAGTCTCTCCTCCAGTTGTACAAACTCACTGCATGTTGTATGCATGCATGAAAACCATTAGTCCATTCAGTGAATGCAGGAGAGGTTCTGATTTTCTTTGTGCAATATAAATCAGGAGTAAACCCAGAGAGTCCCAACAGGTCCAAACAGGAAGAACCAAGAAGACAAATCATCATTTGGTAACAGCCCAAAAGGCCAACTATGTCCTGGGCTGCATCAAGAAAAGCGTGGCCAGCAGGTCAAGGGAGGTGATTCTCCCCATCTACTACTCTCTCATGAGACCCCACCTGGAATCCTGCATCCATTTCTGGAGCCCCCATCACAAGAAAGACATGGACCAGTTAGAACAAGTCCAGAAGAGGGCCATGAGGATGATCCAAGGACTGGAGCACCTCTCCTATGAGGACAAGCTGAAAGAGCTGGGGCTGTTCAGCCTGGAGAAGAGAAGGCTCCAGGGAGACCTTATAGTGGCCTTCCAGTACCTGAAGAGGCCTATAAGAAAGCTGGGGAGGGACTTTTTACAAGGGCAGGTAGTTCAGTCTGATTCACATCTTTTTGGAACGCTTAAAGCACAGCAAGACTAATTATTTGCCACATCCTTAGGCCTCCAATGGTTAAATTATTCTCACTGTTACATCCCTCCACCAAGCAAACCTCAAACTCTCTCTAATTTGAACTTCTTTTTAATTCAGTTGGAGTATTGAGTGCATTCAGCCTTAGATAAATTGGCCCTTTGAGATTTGCTGATGATTTCTCTCTTTCAGAAAATTTCATTATGAATTTAGCATTCTTTAGAGCTGGCAGCTTTCTGTATCCCACCATGCATGCTTAAGTACATACTTCAACATCTCCAGATTCCACAAATGTCCTCATTCTGCAGTTTCATTCAGGCCTTTCCAGCTGAAGTGAAGGCAGTAAAGAAACTTACTGCTGACAGAGTGAAATCCTAGTCCCACCAAAATTAAGGACAATTTATATTAACCTTAAAGTTCTTCCTTTCATCTATTTTTTCTTTCTTTCTTTTGAATACTCTCCTATTCAATACCTTTCTCTGTAATTCTTATTTACTTCACAGAAGTCTAGACCTCTTACTGAAGTCTAAAAATATATTATGGAAAGATAAAGATAAATTAAGTTAAATATGAGTAATTAAGTTAACAAAGACAATTTGATAGCTTGTTCTCATGTCCTGAAATCTCTCTTACACTTCCATGCTTGAGCATGTCCATTCCCTTCCTATGGAGAAGAAGTGAACAGTGTATCTCCCTGAATGCGGGAGACTAGCTAATTGCTTAGCAAGTGGAGATAAGGTTCAAAGCATTTTATTATCTTCCTTCTCTGAAGGAGCTGAATGAGGTCAGTTTTTTTAGGTAAGTCTGCATAACTGGTGTCAAAATGCTCTTCAGTTTTTCCATAGCTATATATTATAACCTACTATATACAGCATTGATCATCCTGGAATATAAAATTCAGTTACATCAGAAATGAAACGTGGGCAGTCACAACCCAAAGGGCAAAAAGGAAAACGCAATGCAAAACCAAGGAAAACCCTTAAAAATAACAAAAAAAAAGTAAAAATAAAACTAATAATGGTAAAGCTGTTCTCCACTTGTTATAAAAGATGCACTTTGCATCTTCCATTTAACAATTTACTAACTCATTTTGCTAAAGAAATTTAGAACTACTCTCGATGTTAGTGCTACAGTATTCCAAAGGCCTAAAGCTGGATTTTCAACTAATTGTTATAAGTGTTGTAGAAACATGTAACACTGTACAGTCTAGCCACACAAAGTTGTAGAGCAGTATTATAATCTCTGCCAGACCAAGAAACCCTGTAGACTTCAGGTACAACTCCTAACTTAGCTGTCTCATGAAGTACCAGAAGATTTCACAGTTCAGTTTACACAGTTAAACTGCAGTGTAAGGGTTTAAATAATTTTAATGGGAAACAGGATGAGGCCCATAGCTCTGATTTTTATTTGATATTTGGTGTAAATGTATTTGAAACTACTTACCCAAAGTCAAAAAAGAAGGTGGTGCCAGAGCAGAAAACAGACCTCAAATCTTATCAGTCCCACTGCACTACTGAAAGACTATTTTTTTCAAACATGACACAAGACTACTTTGTCACTTCCTCAGATGACAGACTAAATCTTTTGTATTGTTTTAAGCTATGAATTTTCACATTGTGTTTTGCAGTGGATTGCTTCTAACGTGGAGGAGAGGTCAAAATCCAGTGAAGAGGAAGCCAACTGTGCAGTTATGAAACACCTCTGACTCTTTTCACAGCTAAAACAGCCTATAATGACACTTACTACAATGTAGCATAGTTATCATGAGTATTGCACCTAAAGTAAGTGACTCATGTCATTTGTAAAGGAGTTTAAAGCCTCTTATCCTGCTCCTGACCCTTCTTCCAAGGTTAAAACACCTGCATGATTTTACAGATTTTCTTCCCTACCAGCAAAGATGAGAGGTCTCCCTTTCTACTGACTCTGCCCAGACAGAAACAGAATTAAAACTGGACCTTTAAAAAGGAAGGTGGGCACCGTCATGTGCTTATAGCAAAGCAATCCTGCAATGGCAGAGGAGAGATTAGCAGCATTACTAAAGGGTCTTTCATGTCCTTTATCCTTGGCTTATATCATTATCTTCAAAAGAAATCCCCTTCTACATTTCAAGATGGAAGATTTGTTCCCATGAATTCAGCAGAGATACATTTACTTATCATACTTGATTATTTGTTGCAAATGATAATAACAAACCAATCAGGCCACCAATCTTTAGCTTAAAAAAAACAAAACCAAAACCAAAACCAAAACAAAAAACCCCTTGAGAATGTCTATATTGAAGTCATTACTGTGCTTGTGGCACAGGGAGTAATCCTTAAAATGAATTAGCGTAGCTGCTGTGGGTACAGCGGGCCATGTAGCTGCAGCAGCACACTGTTCAGATGGGCTGCGAAAGTCATTCTGTAAATGTTAATGCCATGCACCTAGACCACACTCCATGCTTCTGTAGTTGCTCAGTGATGATTAGCTAGGAGGCTTAAAACTTGCTAACATATATCAATACAAGTGTCTGCATGACTCTTATGGCAGAAAAACCAAGATCTGCTCAGACACTCATGAACTTTCTTTAAAGTAGAAAATCTTGGAACCTATAGTAAATCCAATGGTTATTGCTGAAGAAGCAGCGAGGTTCCTAGGCAATCCATCTCCATAAAACAATTAAAGTCAGACAGAGGAAGTCACTTTCATGTAAGCTGTAGTTCTTATTACCAACATGTAATTTACAGCTGTGTCAAGAGAGTCTAGAAGCTACAATTGCATTCTTGGCTTCACTGTGCCCTGCAAGATATTTTTATAGGTCTTCTGGGTGTTCCTTAAAAGCATTGTTTAGGGTGACTGAGCATTAGGGACGATGGTTTATGGTTAGATTCATGAATAGAGCTCAGACCTGTAGGGTTCCAGTTTGCAATCCCTGCTGTCTGCTGGAATTTATAACTCTGAATTAGCGGGGCTACCTACCCTAGTGCAGGAGCCCATACAGATGTGTAAAGGATGGAGCTCATAGTCTGTGCAGTCTGGAGGATGGCAGGCCAGAGACGGGGTTAAAGCAACTGTTCCACCTTCCCAACATGACACGAATCTGGCAAGAGTATTCCTTTAACTCATTTATCTATGCGGCTCACAGTGTCTTGTTACACATTAAATCAAGCCTTTTATAACGGAGCCTGGTAGATTTGTCTGTGTGCAGATGTGTGGGGACACTATGTGCTATGCCAAAAGAGTCAGGGGCAGGTTTAGTTCCAGCATAAGATTTTTACCTTCTTGTTATCTGGAGCTTGTCTTAAATCCATGCCTTCAAACATCTTGAAGTGGAGTGAATCTGGACACCCAGGGGAACACTTTGAGTCTGTGGAACACAGTGGATATTCGGTCCTCCAAAGGCAGCACACTGAGCAGAGGCCTGGTGGGAAACACCATAAAGAGAGTCTGAGTCTCAGCACAAGAGAATTCAGTACTTGTTCAGTGGGGGAGAAATGGAGGAACACAACTCTGTCCACATGAGATGTCCAGATGTCCATCAGCTTCTGAAGCTAGGTTGGTCTGTGAAGGTATTC
Source organism: Antrostomus carolinensis (assembly GCF_000700745.2). Classification (NCBI taxonomy): domain Eukaryota; kingdom Metazoa; phylum Chordata; class Aves; order Caprimulgiformes; family Caprimulgidae; genus Antrostomus; species Antrostomus carolinensis. The sequence continues at coordinate 34,412 of NW_010305810.1, forward strand.
CTAGTAAACCTATGGAGCAGGAATATAAACCCACATCTGACATCTATGTTGAGATACTTTTACCCTGGGCTTTAGGATATCCTGAGATAAAAATCAGCACTTCGGTTAATTTTTTCACCCCATTTTATGTAAAGTATTTAAGCATCCATTTAGAACAGAATTTAATACTTTGGCTTATCTCAACTAAATGGGTTAAGAATAATTTTTCATTCTTCCATTAAAGAAATGTGATTGCTTTGATCTTTAAAAAGGTGTACATAGAGTATGTAGGTAATATTTTATATTTGGCACTGATACGATGGCTGCTGAAATACTGTGTTTGGTTCTACTTCATTAATAATACAGAAATTCAGGATTTTCCCTGTTGAATAGCTTAAGGGAGCATTCAAAGGCTAATGAAAGCATTAGAAAAAAATGCCAGAGAGTAAGGAGCTTAACTTGCTTTGCACATCTGATAGAAGATCGAGGGGACCTGAAGTACCTGCTTGAAGGATAAAAATTTGTTCATAGAGTTCTTCAGTCTAGCAGATGTAAGGGCTGGAAGCCAAAGCTTGAAAAAATCTGACTAAAATTAAATGTCCACTTCTGACTTTGAGGGTCATTAACTACAGAAAAAGAATTGAAGAGAGAAATAATGGATTCTAAGCCATTAGAAATTTAAAATGAGGATTATGCCAAAGACAATGCTCTACTGGGTTTGAGCTAGAAATTAGATAAGGGATCCCATGTCTTCTATTATGCAGGGCTTTAGACCAGGTGATGTGTAGGGCCTCTTTTGAACCTTGTAACTCTTTCTATAAAATGGTATCCCTGGTAGCACCATTTAATTTGACAGAGTTACGGTAAGGAATAATTTGGCTCAAGTAGGAAATAATGATTTATTAAACTGAGTCTGAACTATAGAAAATAATAATGAAAACATGTTTTTTCTTTTTTGGGTTGTCTGGATTCCTGCTTATCAAGTAACAGTTGAGATTTACTGTAGATGTGGTGGAGGTTCAGTGGTTATGAAAAATAACTTGGATCAATTTGATCTGGTTCCTTATGGAAAATAAATGTCAGCCCTGAAAAGCTCCCTAGCAGGACACAGAACTAACTAGACTCAAAGTCCAAATTCTTCTTTCACCTTGGTCACTGAGGGCTGTAACACATCAATATGGCCCCATGTGACCAGAAAAGAAGTGTACAGAAACTGTTGAATGTGTTCTGTTTTGAGGGAAAATTCATCCCTCCTCTACATCTCAGATTTGGGCTTTTCGCTTTTCGCCACCATTTACTTTCTATACTGTGTAATCATCATTATTACGTATTACTAAACTGTCTACTTTATATTTAAGCATAATTGTATCTCAGTACACTGGGATTTCAACTGAGAGCTGAGGAGTAGTCCTCTATCTTTGTGAACTATAAAGGCCCAATTTTGCCCCAAGAAAACTGAGTAAGATATATCTCAGCAAGAAAGTTATTCTGGTCTTCTTTGCATAAGGAAGCTGTGATTGCTCATCTGGTTTTGTAACTTAATCTTAGACTCATAGTACTATAGAATAATGTGTTAGAAGGGTCTTCTGAAGATCATCAAGTCCAATGCCCTGATTGAAGCAGGACCACCTAGAAGAGGTTGCTCAGGACCTCATTCAGTCAAGTTTTGTGTATCTTAACGATGGAGCTTCCACAGCATTTCTGGACAATGCGTTCCAGTGTTTAAGTAGCCTGCCATGAAAACAAAACAAAACAAACCCACACACCAATAAACCCACAAAAAACCCCTGACCCTTCCCTGGAGATTTACTATATTCATTGACCAGACCAAATAAAACCAAGTAGAGATGAGTAGGGAGCCTTCTTCCTTGTATCAAGATGCAGCTAGATGATATTTCATAGAATCAGAATAAAAGGAATTTGATCTTGAAACCTCAATTCATGTCTTAAATAACAGCAAAGACTAGCTTTAGGACACTTGGTGCCACTGTGATGAGAAAAGTGTCTGCAAGACTTGCCATATTTTTAGTTAAAGTTGACATATTGATTTTATAAGATAGACTTCTATTTATAGAGGCTTACTGGGGATTTGCTTTCACTCTGAAAAAAACAACTGCAATTGCCACAGTTGTTGTTTGTTTGTTTGTTTTATATTATTAATAAAGATCCACAGATAGCAGTTCTGCAGTGCAAAGTCCAGTACAAAAACCCAGCAAGAGTTTGTACCCTGATACTATCTTCTACCTAAATAGTCAAACTAAAGCACAAGCGGGTGGAGATACAAGAAATAATGCATTTTGTTCACAATAGGTTAATATCCAAGGCTGAGACAGATGCAAGTCAGCATCTTGTTCTAGCCCAACCCTGTGTCCATGAAGGACACTCATCAGTGTCGCATCACCTCTGAAATTCAGTCCTCTGTTCCTGAACTGACATCATTTCTGCTAGGGAAAAAGGATAGGGGAATGGAAACAATGCAATGTGATTGGAGACAGACTAGGACATCGATTTGCTCTCCATATTGCACGCTTATAATAGGAATTTTATCAAAGTTTGATAATGACCAGAGTGCTTTACTGTAATTTCTATTCAATGGGTAGTTATAAGTGCTGGCACAATACCCCAACACACAGTTTTGTATTATAAAAATGCAAATAAATAAATAGGGTGTCTCTTGAGAGCTGCTTTGTGTTCCTTAAAAGCTCTGGCTTAGAAAGGGAGATCATAAGGAGGAGTCAAAATTTAGCACTAAGGTCTTAATTCTGCTGTCATTCCCATGGCCACACCAGCTGTTCTAGGCAGAGAGAACTGCACCCTGGAGAACAGGAGCAGGACGGGAATTAATGGAGCACTGCTGCTTTGCACCAACCAAGGAGCACATCTGATGTGCCTTGTGCACTAATGGCACAACATAAATAAAAACCAACGATACCATCTCCCCAGGGGAGGCAGGGGTGTGATCAAGGGTGAAACACTGTCCTTTTACAGCCAATGCCAGACTTCTTGACATCAGCAAGGTCTGGATTTCACCAAAGTGGGATTTATTTCAGTGTGGACTTTCTCCTCAGTAACTCTGTGCTATTCTGAGAAAGCATCCTTGATAGTTAGAACAGTGAACGTTTACTCACTTGAATAAACCCATTGATTTAATGATCCAGTTTGCTACAGGGAATGTAATTTTAAAGGCAACTCTGTGGCTTTAAGTTCCAGTAGCATATTTCAACAGGTTTCAAGGGGCTGAAAGCAAAATTTCCAAGGAGAAACAACATCTTTTGTGATGAATTCCACTGTGGGAGTCTCTAGGTTAAACACACTGCGAACATGGAAAGGAGGAAATCTTGGGTGTAATATTCAATACAGTTGGACCTGGCTCTTGAAGGTGTTCCTTCATTACAGAGAAATTATTTGGGTTTTGAATACCTTCCTGCAGAAATCCAGAGCAAAAATGATCCAGCAAAATTATCATGCTTGAAGAAAATGTAATTCTTGTAATCAGGAGCAGTTAAAAAAAAGTGATGGTTAACCTCATACCCATCTGTCTTTCATTTCCTTATCAAATAACCTAGTTTCTGCTAAACTAACATAACTGGGAGTTTCCTGGATCTATAATGAGATGTTTTAACCACCCTGCTGCCATAATGGGGGGAGCGTGAAAAAATATTATCGGTATTATAAATTTGAAGAAGGCATAATGCACAATCCTGGGATGCTAATATGATTTTTTTGCTTGAAATTATTGTAATATAAATTAAACTTATGTCCTGAAGTTCTAGAGAAGCAGAAAGTTCTCTCCTGGAGAAAACCTAAATATTCCTCTAGTGAGTTTCATTTGTGTAATCTATCCACCCCAGAAGCTGCACATATAACCTGAGGCAACTGTCTGGCATCCAGTTTTGGGTTTTGTGAGGATCTGGTCCTATGAAAGATTTTGAAAAAGCACAAATTTGTCTTTGGTAAGGACCTGTTTCAAGTCCTATGGGAGAGTCCCCAGGGGTCCCAGCTTGCTCTCACGGCAATGACCTGGTGTGCCGAGGCTGTGGTTGAAGACACCAGTGGGATTTACAGGGCTGCAAGGGCAGGACTGGAGCTGGGAACTGCAAAGCCTCTGTGGGACAAATTGTCCACTGGGAATGAAGGCAGATCTCCAGCTCAGCATGGACAAAGCCATACAGCTCGCAGCAAAGAGGAGCAGCATTAAATGAACTATTATCACATCACTGAATGGGAGGTTCTATTTTATTCTTTACTTCATGTACGTTGTGCTGGTCGGCTTTCCCGGGTTCAGGACTGCTCCTCCTCCTGAAGAAAGATTTCCTTCTTCACGTACAGACCCAGAGTGCTGGTGACTGGAGGAAGTTCAGCTTTTTAAGGAAACCTAGAGAATTTCTGTTCTAGGTTTCCTAGTTTCTAGCTGGGGGCTGAGACCAATAAAATTATTTCTCAGGAGGGACTATATACAAGTTGAATACTGCCCCTTTAGTTGCTGTTAACTACCTGATAATGGGGTTACATATATGAACATATACATGTAAGCAAGAATTACTGATTTGTAACCAACCTGTAAACCATCACATAGATTTCTTCTGGAGAATAAAAAATATTTTAGAGTCTTAGTTTTCAATAGAAGTTAAATTTATATGTAAAAATTTTATTATATAGTAGTACTACCTAGACAGTAATAAATCAATGTCATATTTTTTATGTAATTTATTACTTATAAAGAAAACAAAAAAAAAGAATCCTATGATCATGATACAAAAAATTATGATAAGAATTTCTTTTATATTGAAAGTCAAGGTTCTGCAGAAGCTCTCTGCCTGTGCAATACTGAATTATAGATATACATAAAACTTTAAAGAGCTTTAATACTTTCTATCGTGTCAATATTACATATAATATGGAGTAAGTCACAGTGTAAAAATAGGAATATTCACAATATATCATTGACTTTTTCAAGACAGGAATAAGAACTAAAGCAAAGTACTTTAATGCTAATTTAGGAATAGTATGTGAAGACATGACTCTTATATTTTTGAATTCTTTTCTATAATAAAATATCCTGTTCCCCAGAATACATTTTTTTTCTTAAAAATCCAGCTTTTTTTTTTTTTTAGATTTCACAGCTCCACATTTCTTGAATTACTTTGTTGAAAGAATTATATATTTCAAAATACTACATTTCTGAGTTTATCATAGAAACTTATCTGCCATTCCTAATGAAGTGACTTTACTCAAAGCATGGAAAGCAAGCAGTAAAGTTTAATATATTACAGTATAAGATAAGGGCAGTCCTAGTTTTTGGTTCAAAAGTCTATCAGGGCAGTATTCTGTCTCCAACAGCAACTGTCTTAGGCATGCACTACAGTTTACGTCAGAGGCTAATAAAATATCTGACCAAATGGTTATTGCTGTTAAATAAATCTCATATTTGAAAAATATATAGCTGGTCCAATTTGTATTTATATCAACACAAATCAATGTTTGCATGAATATGAAAAGCCAAAAATGCAACTTTTCTTTATTCTAAAACACTGCATCATGCCCTTTGAAGTAACTAAAACTGGGAGACCTCCAGGAGACTGTGTGGGTCATGCTTGTATATAACTGGGGTGGAGAATTCAACACAGTTCTTTTCTTATGGTTACCGAGACAGGTTTATTTCTCTCCAGTTGGTTAAGCTTCATGCCTTAGTCAGTGATGGCTAAAACTGCATGGGAGTTTTGTCAGACTTATGTAGCATGCTTTATAGATGTGCATGATATTTCTTATTTCCTTTTTCTCAAAAAGTATGTGCTTTTTAGTTGTTTTTACACAAAAACCAACAATTTGCATCTTTATTTTTCCTTAAAATTAATTTCTGAGAAATATTTCAACATCAACCATAAAAATTATCTTTAAGTTCAAGTGTTAACACCCACTGAAATGAACAAGGGTGGACTTTGTTTCTTCAAATATAACATGCGTTGTTTTCTGTAGTTTCAAAAAGACGACTATGTATGAGCTTCCACCAGCTTCCATTCAGTGCATATTCAGAAGCTCTTTTTCAGAAGCATGAAAACTTGAAAAATGTATTTTAAAAAATGAAAGCACGTGTGGTGTAAAAACTGAATCTGTCACAGGAACTAGATAAATAGCTCAAACGGGCCAGATCTAGCCAATGAACAGAGTGTTTGACATCAGTGATTTATACTATTTCCCTTTCATGTTATAATAATTGTCATGAATTGAATTTATGTTTTGCCATTTCCTGTTCTAGCTGCAATCTTTGCTTCAAGAAAAAAGGTTTCAGAACTTTAATGCCTTCACTGTTCTTGGAAAGATAACAGTAAACGGGACTATTTTATGATTTCATTGCTTGGTTATTCATGTTCTTTCTTTCTCTAGCCTTCAGGGAGAACCAGAAGGAAAGGACGGGATAAAGAATTGGTTTCCCATCGAAAACACAAAGAATTGGATTGTTGTTGCTGAAGGCAAAAAGTGAGCAGGGGAAAATGATGCTCCCAAAATTACTCCATAAAAGGAAACCCTATAAATGTCTCCCACCCTTCTGCTAGATCTGCATCAATTCGGAGTGTGAGCAGCAGAAAGGGCAGATGTTGGATCAAAGAGGAAACGTTTACCTAAACAATGAAAAAGCACTCTCTGAGCTTCTTTATCCCCGACGCATGCCAGATTGCACATAGTCATTACTTGCTAACAGAAAGGCAAAAGATTTCTATTAAGCATAGTGTTGCCTGACAGCAGCAGAAGCAAACATACCGTGAGCATGAGGAGGGAAATGAATGCCTGATAGGAATTCAGTCTGGAAGCCAGCAAGAAATCATTAAGAATCTGTATGTTTCATTGCAATATCTTATGTGACAATATTATTTTTATTGACATGATGTGTGCCTTTCAGCTCTGAAGTGGAGTTTTTCCTACTAAAGAGCATATTTCTGGATATGAAATGTATTGATTCATACAATTCAGAAATATGTTGAAACAAACAGTAAATAAACTCTTAGACATTCTCCTGTCACCATGGCAGGAAAGAAATATAAGGGAGTGAATTTTGTATGTATTCTCTAGATTTTAATTAAAACAGAGGCCTACCCTAACCAAAAGAATATTGTAACGCTCAGTTAATAAAACCATAATATCTCAGCAAGAAATGCAATTAATATTAATCCAAACAGGACCTGGGCTAGTGGGCCACCTGTTGCATCCAACTCTCCCCCTTCCTGGGAAGCACATATTTCTCCGCCTTCAAAATGACTCATGAAGACATCTTCAGCAGTGCACTTAGCTAGATGGATGATTCCAGATTAGGAAAGGGAGAAAGTCCCCCAGTGCCTTTAAGCATCACATTCTGCTGCATGTCTCTCTTTTCCATAAAGTAAGCAGGAGCTGGGCATGGAATGACTGTGATGGCAGTGTGCTCCTCAGACTGTTGATGGTGGGGCAGAGCTGGTGGCCAGGAGGAACCGTTGCAAAAGAGTTGGAGCCAGGTGCCCGCAAGGACACACCGGCACAGCCTCTCCCTGCACAGAGAGCCAGAGGATTGGGAAGGTTCAGGGAACACATGGGTGGGAGGGCAAGGAAGGTGGGTGAGCACCTGGTCTGTGCCCATCTGCAGAGCCAAGGTGAAGCCAGAAACAATGCAAGCAGTGTTACCACCTCTGGCTCTGTTTCAGCTGCCCTCTGTGTCTGTCTCCACAGGATAAAGTTCTCTCTAACAAACAACTGTCTACTCTCCATTACCTGAATAACTGGAGAAGAGAGACTGCTGGATTTTTGTCAGGGATTTCCCAGGCAGCAGCCTGAGCTGTCGCACTCACAATCACTGATCATCCCAGGAAGCACAGGCCTCATCAGCTGTGCTCTGTGGAGCTGCTCTGCATATGGGTAGTAAATCTGATGCATTAGGAGGACTTCAGATTTACCATGCAGTAAAGGCCATCTGCTCTGTGCATACGTGGGGTGTGCAATGTGTTCCAGATACACATGTATAGCTGATTTGCCTACAGTTACTGTTTCTCAGGAATTTTGGGGATGCTCAGAAAGAAACCTGATTAGATTGTTCCAGGGGAACAACAGAACATCTATAAATTTGGCATGGATGGGCAAAGTTAAATACCACCAACAGAAAACTTCTAGAGAGAGTATACTTAATATTCTGATACACTGTAATATCTTTATCCATAAAACCTTATTTCTTTTCTCTTAAATTCTTTTAGTTTATCTAGGAAATAGATATCAGTGAATCACAAGCCCCACCCTCTTCTACCTGAGAAAATTACAGGGATGCTGAAAAGACTGAAGGAAATTTAGATAGCTTGGACTTTTTACCCCACCCAGCTTCAAAAAGACCACATTGTGCCTCTGGTGTTGGATGTTGTATCAAAGGTCTGTAATGATACAGCTTTGCCCTAAAGCCATGGTGCTGTATTTACATGAATGCTTTCATATACCTTATTATTTTGATTTCAATATTATTTACAAAGTTTCCTTAGTCTACTTTGCAAGATGCTCACAACTCCTGTTATGACCATTCTGCTGACCTTTTTTTGATCTCAGCTGCACTGAGAATAAATAAGAGCAGGAGTAGATGAATTGATCCTGGCCAGATTCTGACTAGACATCCCAGTTTCATACACTGATAAATCTAGTCACTACTACTAGAATTACTTTAAAATTACACTGGAACAGAGTCAGTATACAAAGGCCAAAAGTTTGGAGTTCAGCTCCCACTTCAGCAGCTAAGTTAACATCCCCTTGCTAGTGTGAGGATGGGGAAGGTGACAGGCTCACTGCTAGGGATTGCTTTTGACAGGATCCCACAGCACAACTTGCGTGTTCCCAATGCTGTTCTGGAGGAATATCACTGCACAAAAAGAGTCCCTTGCTCTTGCACAAAGTTAAAAACCTCTCTCGAGTTCAAATGCACAGCTAAATAAAACGCCTTGGTTTTCAGACACGTCTTGTACTAACAGCTCACATTAAGGGAAATAAAACCTTCTAGCTGCTGAATCCTTTTCCAGGCACAGTTCATTTTTATAGCTGTTTAAGACATCCATGCAGGGCAGAGTTGTAAGTGGTCTGTTTTGCTCTGCTCTTCCTTCAAACCTAAATTGGTCAAACCTAAATTGGTAGTGCTTTTCTCTTAGGATACAAAGTGGAGTTAAGAAAATAAAGGGTAGTTGAGATTATGCTCCCTTGGAGAACAGTGACTGACACAACATTTTACCTGCTTTGTGTTTCCCAGTATGGACAAATAACTTGATTTTTTTCAAGGCTTGCAGCATAACCTCCTCATTATCACATTTGTTGAAACAGATGGGAAAGCATTTGGAAGGGCTGCTTAGAAAGTGGTGCTTTCTACAAAAAGAAATTTGTATTTAAACACTGTTATTCAAGTTGCTGGGGAGGCAACAATCTCAGCTTCCCAAATCTGATACATTTGCATAATTTGTCTTTTGTTCTTTGGTTTTTCTGCCTGCTGTTCTCATGCATTCCTAGCCCTCTACAACTCTGCTGTGCAGGATATATTCAAGATAATAGGACTCACTTAAGTTCATATATTTTACAGCTCAGTCTTAATTCCCAACACCCATTTTACAAGCCGTAGTTTACACATTTTTTGGGGCTTCATTTGGACTGGATTTCCATTTTCTGAAAGATAGCTCTTCAGCTGAATAACCTCTTGAATTTTACAATTATCCCATACTGATCTATGTTTCTTTTGCTTTCCTGCTTCTTTTCGTTTTTTACTTTATTCTTTTTATATGCCTTCTGTGACTGTTAAGAGATAGTCTAAGACTTTTAATTGTGCTTCTTTTGATTTTAAAGCTTTTTTTTTTTTTTTTTTTTTACTTCAGAATGGGTAGGCAGCTGCTGTTCTGTGACAAGAGCAGTAATTTTCTTTCCGATGAATGGTTTATTTGAGGAAAAATGCAATTTTGGTTGTCCCAAAACTATTAACAAATTTGGGTCAAATTCATTAAATAGTTTTGGCTGGAAAAGCAACAACTTTGATATGTTAAATTAGCAAAACTGCTGGATAAGGAATCAGCTACCTTTTATCTGTTGGTTTTAAAGCTCCCTCAACTTTAATTCTCTGAATTTCCACTTTTGAGGGATGCTGAACGCACATCTCAGCAGAAGGCTTTAGTACTCTGGGGCAGTGTCTTAGGCGAGTCCCCAGACCCACTTTTGTACACAATGCATTCTTGTTGACTCACAGGATATTTAAATACTTAATGGAAAATGAATCTGTTCCAACAGGCGGGACTGACGAAAACCCAGATCAAAATTAAGTACAACCAGGTGGCAGAGAGCTCCATATTGGAGAGGGAAATGTAAGGTCAAGATTCCTTAGTGAGGGAAGGTTCGCATCCTGTTCAGTCACCCCAGGACCATTCCATAAAAACTCCTCCTGTGACAGTTTTTAGACTTTAATTTTTGGCTTTCACTTGCTTTTTTGGAGTAATGAATTGATAAAACCAAGTTCAATGACAGATTATTCCAAGGTTGTTTATTGTTTATGGACCCAGTTCGAGCACATTTCCTGCAGTGTATAGGAATAGTTATGACTGAGTCCCTATATGATAAATTATTTTACTGATTAGTCCATAGCCCATGTCTACCACAAGATCAGACTGAAAAATACCCATACGGTCTTGGATCTGAAATTCTTAAAACATAGTGGGATAAGATGACCTAAATTGGCCCCTGACTGACAAATTATAACATTTTTGGACTGGTTTGGCTTGTACTTTTTTTTTCTCGGGATTTTCCATTTCCTCAATTAGATTTTAAAAAAAAAATTCTGTTGCATGTGAAAAAGTCCAGCATCACCATCAGACAGCGCAGCATTTTTCTTTGATTCTTGCTTGCTAATACCCAGACAAAAGCATCAATGTTCTTACTGCTTCTAAAGTGTGAAGGGAAAGAAGTATCTTCTTTAGTACAGGACTTTAAAGATCCATATTTTACTAATTAACATATTGGTTAAGTTGTAAGTTGGTTCTCATTCTTGGTTAACGTATATTATATCAGTTTGGCAGGAGCTTGGTACCTTCTTCTGCTCCTTAGTTCTGTGACTACTTGTTTCTTTATATATCAGTACTAAAATTTTATTACAGTTAACTTCAGAATTACAATTAATTTCTTGAAAATTTATATTATTCTTTCGTTTCTTGCAAATGTCTGGTTTTTGTTTTCTTTGTTGTTTTTTTTTTTTTTTCTATTCCAGGTCTAGTGGTGTGTTTCATGTCAAGCAAACCAAAATACCACACGACTGAGACCTACTGTCCATTAGTTCTCCTGACTGTATTCATCTTCACCATGTTCTGGAAAATGGCACGCTCTGGTTGTGTTCATAGTGTGCATACCTTGGCCCTCAGTCTCCTGAGTCCTCTGAAGTGATCCTATGGCTGGTGTGCATATTTTTCTGTTAAAAATATCTGAAATAATGTATAGCCATGCTGTGGAAGAGTGCTTTTTTTGTACCATGAAACCAGCACTTGTATTGCACACCCTTGGGAAGTGGCATGATGGCATGTAGGAGTGTTCAAGGGTGCAAAGTCTGCCTGGATAGTGGTACATGACAGTGTAAGGTGGAAGGAGAAAAACCTGAGGCATATAGCCTGCAGAGGATGGTCCCTGAAGTGCTTGATCACTAAGACTTGAAGGGCTGTCTTGAAGACAGCTTTTGGCATGGGCCAAGCTATGCCAGCAGGTGTGTTAGCAGTGAAATGGCAGGGTAGATGACTTCTCCAGTGCTGGAACTTGCTCCTTGACCATATCTTAGATAGCAATAAGATACAGCACTAGGTTCTTACATAGTAATAAATATTACTGTTAATTTTACATCTTATGATTTCTAGTGTCCCTCTCCCATTGCTATGTTCTTTAAGGAGATTGAAATCAGTTGTGTTCTGGTACTGATTCTACTTGTTTCTTGAAACAACTTGAGAGTGTTTCTTTGCTCTTGGATGAAAATAACCTGAGCTGCGTTTCCAAGCATTGTTAGTTTGAGACATCAAAGAATTATTTGTCTGATGAGATATCTAAGCACTGTACGTAGATACTCAAAGCTGTCCTTTGTCATTATTTTAATAGACTTTGTTGACGCTTTCATTTCCTTCAGGCCTTAACTCAACAGATGTTTAAGTACATGCCTGGAATTAAAGAGATGGGTAGATCCACTCACCTTGATGGAGCTACTGAGGGTTTAAAGGTAAGCGTGAATCTTATTAAACCAGAGCCTTAATACACTCCTGGTCAGTGAAGAGCACTGCAAACATGCAAGGTAGCCCTGTTTTGACTTACACATAGCTCGCTCTCACTCTCTCCAACCTCATAATATTTGTATAAAATTAAAATGATCTAGTTTATTGGTTTTGTGTCTACACTGTAGATGCCAGGAGACCTCAGGATAATTTAGAGTGCTGTGCTACCTGTCTAGTCAGTATATGAGTTTATGTGTAGGTCTCCACTTTGGGTACAACCACGCACTGTTGTCTCAGCAGGAGTTAACCATGGATTTGGATGAACAGTGAAATGGCTTCTGAAGAGATCTGTAGCTGTGTCTGTGCAGAAATGCATAACAGTGGTTCATTCTGGTAAGTTTATACAGCAGTTTGCTGAGAGCTATGGATCTACTGACTTAGGGCAGCACCAGTTTAGGGATTGCTGCACCACAATTGTTACGTGGCATAGACACACTCATTGGCACTTCCAAGTCTGTGGCATAGTGTACTTTTCTCCATACGCACCATGTTCTTGCATGGTGAAACTGCTCGCATGCCCAGAGCAAACCTGAAGCCCGAGGGCAGGAGCATCTCCGTAGCCTCGCTCCTTACTAGAACAGAGGTACCTGGTTGGGATAGTACTGGGCTTCTACATTCATGTGGAGGCCTCTCTTCTCCATTCTTACTGCAAAGACTCAGTAAGCACACTGCATTGTGGCAGCCAGGAGCTCCTGTCCTCCATTAACATCAAAGCCCAGTTGCCTGGAGCACAGTGCCAAGAACTGAAGACCTGGTTTCATTGGCTTCCTCATCCTGTGGACATTTTGGCCCACAGAGCTGGGGATTTAGAGAAGGTTGTAACTAAGCAGGTATGTGTCAGTCTGGAAAGGGTTTGTTTGGTTTTGGTTTTTTTTTTAATACTTCAGCTTTAAATCAAAAACTGTCAGACTGAGCTGTTTTGTCTTTTTCATAATTTTTCTCACTTGATTTTATTTAAAATTTCATATTGCAATTTTTTAATACTTATTTAGTAATTTATAGAATTGGTTTGTCTCCAGGAAAAGACATCTTTCCCTTTGGAACATTTTTTGGCATATTTTCAGTGCCAAATAGTAGTGAAGATAAACTGCTTAGAAATGTATTCTTCCAATTACTTTTATTGGAATTTCCATTCTGCAAACAAGTAAAAATCAGAGACATTATTCTGATTTCAAAAGATTTTCTTTTTTTTTTCCCCAAAAGAGTTAGAATTTCCATGGGGTGGAAATTCTCTTTTTGTAAGAAGTGACCCAAACTGGGCTGAACAAAGCATTGTCCTCAGTGGTGAACCCAAACGGGGCTCAGATCCCCATGGCACGACATGCTGCACTGTCCACATGCGGGGCAGCCGCAGTGGCTGATCACTCCTTCAGCGATGCGTGAAGGAGCACCCTTTAGCATGAGAGGGTAAGGTTTACATGTGTCCTATGTACAAATATTTTTAACAATATTTTTTTTTCCTGTGCTTTTTCTTTTAACATCAAAGAGAATGATCAGACCCTGGGAAGCACAATATTAACTTCTGCTTTTAATAAAAGGTAAATACAGAAACAAAATGCAAATGAAAAAAAAAATAGTCAAATCTACCACAAATGTTCTGAGATCTGGTAAACATTTCATTTCTGGATTGTATAAAAATACAACAGCTGACAAGGATGTTCATTATGGGAAAGACTGACTGCGGAGGGCTGAAAAAATGTGAGTGAAAGTCTTTTATAAAGACTGTTGAGGAAAACAAAATAGCATGGATGCCTCCACTTTGAAATGAACTAAATAGTGTCCAGGTATCTGCATTTTTTTCCAATTGTTAAACAGTTGGGTTTTTTTTCCCATCAAGTTTGGAAACAGCCCTTGCCTTCAGAACTTTTAAGTCTAAAGGGAAAAGGTGCTGTTTTTGCCTATTTCCCAGTCCTGAGTGGCTGTGCTGTCATTCAGCATCCTCCCAAGACAGGTCCAGGCGCAGTGGCCCTTGTAGAAGAGGGAGGGCTGCATCACGTAATGCCTCCCTCTGGGGTTGCTGTTTATATTCTGCTTTATTGAAGCAGTTGAGCTTAGTTGTGTCCATGACAAAGGCCAAACATGCTGCTGTGAAGCTAGGAACCCATGCTAGCTTGGTACCCTGCAATGCACATTACAACTGATCCAGCAAAGTGGATAAACAAGTGTACGGATGAGCGCACGTGGGCATCAGGCAGGGGAGCAGAGCCGCTGCAGTGCATGGGGCAACTTGTGTGCTTGAAACACACACAGAACGCATGGTTAGTGAACCATGTCACGTTCTTGTTACAGGCTAAAAGTTCCAAAGTAAAATGTATAGACAAGCCTGGTGTGAGAACCTATTTAAGGAAATTGTTTCCGAGTCCGGGAGCCATCTGTGATATAAAAGTAAACTGCACGGACTCCTTGAATAAAAGGATTCACTACTTGCGGGAAATCTCAGCTAGAGATGCTTCTCATACAGCAGGCATATACATCTTCCACATGATGAATCAGATTTACTAAGAACGTCTGCTGTTTGGAAGTGATTTCAGGCTTGAAGAATGTCTTACTGGAGGCCTGATTTGATCTGGGGAAGGGAGAGGGGGTCACATGCTGCTGGAGTGGGCTTGATGTTCTTTTGGGCTGAACTCTAGCAATAATAATCATAAGGAAGGACCAGTTCAAGGCCTGTAGGCTAGCACCGCCTGGAAACTAATTACAGCTCTGGTTGTGCACAGCACTGAAGTTTCCCTCATAGGCTGCAGCATTGATTTAGTTGGTATGTTAATACGGAAGTCTAAATTAAATCAGGCTTGTGTCAGTGCTATCGAAGAGGCACATTCACTTAGCCCTGCAGTTTTATAAAATGCAAAGGAAGAAAACCATATGGCAGATTAGGGCAAATTGCTTTAAAATTGTGGCTGAGAGCCAAGGGAGAGAGAGTGAGCTTGAGAGAGCATTCACGTCTGTTTGAAATATGCCCACTTTCACTCTGCTGCTCTACATGCTTGGAAGCGGAAGGCTCATTTCCCTGTGAGCTGAAATGTATTAAATACTCCACATGTCTTAAAGAAAGTAATGTGTCCAGTACTTGTGGAAGCTACAATAAAAACTTTTTTTTTTTTTTTTTTTAAATTGGGATTGGATTTACTGCCAAAGACTGAATAAAAGAGCTTAGTGCAAGCCCAGGAGCATCAAGGGGGGAATGAACACGTGTAATAAGCAACACTTAGTAGACAGCCCTGGCTGCTATTGCTGCACATATAGCACAACAGTGACTACAAGATTTATGTAGGAACTGAGATCATGCAGCACTAAAAATAAATACAATAAGGATCCCTGCCCCAAAGAGCTTTCAATGTACTTTTATTTTCTGAGCCATGCAAAGCTGCAATAAGGAAATGAAACAGAAAAGACAATAAATAAATGGCACTTTGAAAACCTCTTTAATTTTAATAACCTAGAAGGGTGTCCTAGCACTTTGTCATACAGAATAAGGGGGAAAAAAATAAAGATCGTATTTTCTTTGTGGGAACTTGGCTTTGCTCCACAGTTCTTCTGAGTCATCATACCAGCCTTCTGTGGACACTCCATGGATGCCTGGGACCAGGAAATGGTGGGCTTCTGAGGAGCTCACGCTCTGCAATATGTCCCAGCAAATGAGGACTGAAATGCACGGTGACAGCAGAGAGCACCTAGGTCCTTAGCAGTGTTCACTTCAGTGGCCAGAACAGCTTTCCTCACATCACCAGGATCTTTGAGATGATGAGGCTTCTCTTTCTATTCTGCAGGACCTAAACCCTTCTGCCTAGAGGAGGTTCAAGCTCAGAAGCTGCAGCTTCAGGGAGTTGTAAGTCCAGACCTGTGTAGGGTCTCTTACTTTTTTTTCTGAAACCTCATCTCCTCTAACTGCAGTTAGGGCTGTTAGGTCTGTGGCCAAGAGGACTACTGCAACTGACTCTGAACAGTGATTGTCGTCCTGCATGTTATGGAAATTACACGTGCCAGCCACCATAACAGGGTTCAACTCCAGCTTTCCACTGAATCATAAAATCATAGAATGGTTTGGGTTGGAAGGGACCTTAAAGATCATCTAGTTCCAACCCCCCTCCCGTAAGCAGGGACACCCCCCACTAGATGGGTTGCTCAAAGCCTCATCCAACCTTCCCTAGAACATTTAAAGGGAGGGGGCATCCACAGGTTCTCTGGGCAACCTGTTCCAGTGTCTGACCACCCTCACAGGAAAAAGTTTCTTCCTAATATCTAATCTAAATCCACTCTCTTCCAGTTTAAAGCCATTATCCCTTGTTCTATCACTACCCACCTTTGTAAAAAGTCCCTCCCCAGCCTTCCTGTAGCCCCTTCATGTACTGGAAGGCCACTATAAGGTCTCCCCAGAGCCTTCTCTTCTCCAGGCTGAACAGTCCCAACTCAGCCTGTCCTCATAGGAGAGGTGCTCCAGCCCTCGGATCATCCTGGTGGCCTCCTCTCGACTCACTCCAGTAGGTCCATCTCTCTCTTGTGTTGGGAACCCCAGAACTGGACGTAGCATTACAGGTGGGGCCTTACGAGAGCGGAGTAGAGGGGGAGAATCACCTCCCTCGACCTGCTGGCCATGCTTCTTTTGATGCAGCCCAGGAGACAGCTGGCCTTCTGGGCTGCGAGCGCACATTGCCAGCTCATGTTGAGCTCCTCATCCACCCAAGTCCTTCTCCTCAGGGCTGTTCTCAATTTTTACCATAGCCTGGACCCATTCTGGGTCTACTAGCATTTGTCCTTCTGTTAATATAAATCCTAAATAATTTACTTCTTGATGACATGGCTGAAGCTTAGAATGAGATGCATGGTGACCTTTTTTTCTGCTAAAGCAGTACATAGACAAATAGTAACTTTCAAACAACCTTTGTATGTCTTGCTGGCAAGTAACAAATCATTTCCATATTGTACAAGCTAGAACCTCCAGATAATACAATATCTTTCAAATTTTCTCCTTGCCACCCTGGCATGTGATCCTTAAAATAGCTGCAGATATCAGAGGTGGTTTGGTCCACAAACACACTTGCTGCCAATTCATTATTAAAATTCTGAAGAGTCATTCCCCCATATGACAACAAAACCTGTTGCAATATTCCCCAGTAGTCGCTGGGGTTTTCCTCTGGTCTCTGTCTACATTCCTGTACTTTAGTTCAATCTACTTCCATCTCCTCACAAGCTCTAATCACATTTATCAGATCTCCAAACACTTTTCAGCAAGTATCTCTACCTGTTTGATTGTTACAATCCCAACCAGGATCAACCTGAGGCCAGGCAGTCCGACTTCCCCCTGCCAGTAGGGTCGATTTCACATTATTTTCAACTATCTTACCCTTCTCATCTAGACAGAACAATTCCCTCAACACCAGGTCAACATTGGCCTAGGATGGATCATACCTCAAACAAATAATGGAAAATAATGATGCACATTGACCTTCATCTTTCCTCAGTCTAGGCATTTGACTTCCCCACATAACCAAATCCCTGGCGTTCCAGGGGTGATGGGTGTATATATGTAAAACTGGAGGTCGGGGAGGAACATTTCACACGCACATACACATTCATCCCCACCACTCTCTCTCTGCAGCTGTCTCATGAGTTGATTCAGAGCTTCCTGAAGTGGCGTCTGCTCCACCTCTTCGTGTTTTGATAAAGCACTCGTCAATGGTTTCTCTGGTGGCAATTCCAATCTGATAGGTGTCTGACATTTCATTTCCTGTTCTCCCTCACTGTCTGCGTGGTCTCGATCTCGTTTCTTTTTATCCTCCTTAACTTTTCTCCTTCTTTTCTCCTTGGCTGCATTGTAAGACGATTAGGGATAACATTAGAAACCACAGGGTAGAGCCCAGTAGAATCAGTGGGGACAGCAGAGACAATTAGGGGAGAATCAACATGCCATACAGAAGGAGGAGCATAGGGTGGTGCAGAGACCAGCTCCACAGGCACCTCAGTTAAATTACAATTGCTGCGGCTAAAGTTCTTCCTCAAGGTTTTTGTACTCATTTTTGACCATCCTCTTTATGGTGGTCATATGGCCAATTATCCTGTACATACCAATAATTCATTTGTTGAAGTTTTTAATTTTCCAGAATTTTTTTGAGTGTAGTCACTTTAAATTTGAAGGATCCTTTGTGGGGCCATATCCCTGCTTCTTTAAGTGCTAGCCAGTCTTCTTTACACAATACTATTGTTCATTTTTTCAACAGACCTACAGTACCATCTATTTTCCTCCAATTTTCTTTCTGAGGCAGAACTTAAACCCACTTGGACTTCCGAGGTGGGACTCAAACCCACTCAGGCCTAAAATTTGTTAGTGGAATTTTAACAGTCACTGATTGGTGCCTTCTGTCCCCACGGTTCCCACGTGATCTCACCCAACGTCAGCAGTTGGATATTTGGAGATGAGAGAGTCTGACAGTGGTTGCCTAGAGTCCCATCTAGGTCACCAAACTGTTATGGAAATTACATATGCCAGCGACCATAACAGGGTTTGACTCCAGGTTTATGCTGAATTGATAAGCTGAAGATAAACGTACTTTTTATTAATAGCACTACAGCTCAAGCTTCAAAGAGGGACCTCGAGCAAAGAAACCCCTGGGCAATTACACCCTTGCAATCTAAATTCTCCACCCCTCACGTGACAGTTCAGATCCGTAGTCATATTGGGGTCTGGGATCTTCCTGTTCTCATTGGGTCCCTTCATTGTCTTTGGATAGGACATTTCTTATCTCTAAGATTGCAGCTTCTGCTAATGAATGCAGCATCCTTGCCTTCTGGCTTGAAAGGGCTCTGGGGTCTTCTTTGACATGACTAGGTAAAAGTTCAACATATTTAGGTGAAAGTTCACATCTTGTGGGCTAAAGCTTCAGCAGATTTAGCCGCTAATACTAAGCAAGTTATGGTAAACCAGTTCTATATAAGTATTATATCAAATTGCACAACTTGTGTCCACTCAGTGGGTGACTCCACCAGCTGCCACCCTGCTATCACGACACTGTGCCCAGCCTACAAGCTGCCCTGAAACCAGCATCCAGCCCTCTGCTCCGAACTACAAGAAATCTTGATCTAATTTTTGAAAATGCTCTCGGAGGCCTCTGCCTTGTGCGCAGGGCTGTGCCGCACCGTGCTAACAGAGTGGGGTATCCAGCAGATACCGCTCTGGTTTCCGTGGTAACTCCCTCTACACATTTATAGTCTCTCACTTACAGCCTTCATTAAATTTAACATTCAAAGAGACATTGATTAAAACATGACATTCCTAACACACCGAAAAACCCATTTTGTTCAAAACCCCATTATGTGGCATAGATAAACTGGTTGATGGCCAAAGTAGTTAACAGAAATTTCAGATGACATTGGAACAGACCACAAAAGGATGAATTCATATGAAGATAAAAGTCTAAGCGAGACTCTCACAAACTTAGCAATGCAGACTGAAGAAATGTGGTACCTGGGTGTATTAGGGACCTCTCACGTAAAGTATGACTGCTGAATTCAAATTTAACCTGAAGTGACCTCATTTGAACCTTTCCTGGTAGTGATCTTAAAAAATATTGAGGTTCTATTGAACCAAGACGCTTTTCTAGCTGGGGAGGCAGCAGGAGGACAATGGGTGTCTCTTTCCACTCACTAATTCCCATCTCTCAGCCAGCTGGACCTTGCTGGGGACTAGGACTTGTATATGGTCACCTGTGATGGAAAAAGCAGTGCAAAAAGGCTCTGAGTTTCCAGCCATGATCCCCCCACCCCTTCAAATCTTTTTGTCTACCAGCTGCTACCTTAGGACTTTCTGCTCTTCACTTATTGTCCTAAAATATGAGAACTATATTCTTTTCTCACTCCTACCTTTGGGCTGAAGATCTCCACTGATCTTCTCCCTGATCCCAGACTCTGCTCCACAGTAGAACTTCGCTGGGGAAGAGGAGAAGGGCAGCAGAATCCTCACAGAGGCAGCAGTGCTCTAGTGTGGGACAGGGACAGAGGTGCGGGTCAGAAACTCGGGGCAATCAGGTAGCATAGGATGAGGAACGTGACTAGCATCAAGAGCACCACAACTGAAATAGTAACTAATAAAATGTGGGGGGTTGATACAATATGTACTTAGAAGAGCAGAACTATCATGGTATCAGTGCACTGTTCATTCCCAGTTTAGGCCCCTAATGACACTCATTTCTATCTGCCTCCTGCTTCTGTCTCACTCTACACCTAAGAACAGGGGAGAAACACCTGGATTTCATGAAATCTTACAACCAGTTCCCACCCAAGAAGATGCATCTGCACATCCTTTCAAGCAGAACATAGTCACAGGTCTGGCTGGACACCAAGGGGTCATCTAGCCTACTGTTTCTAAACTCTTTTTAACCCTAATTCCAGATAACCTTCTTGAAATTATGCCAAGGATCAACTAGTACAGCATTGCCATGATGGTTTTCATTTATATCTGAATAACATTCAGCTTTCCTGGGAAAAGTCTACAGTGACTTTTATTTTTCCTCATTTTGTTTTCTTGCTTGCATGTCTGGAAATATATGTGTGTGTATTTATATTTAAAAGCTTTTGAAGTTGTTTCAAAACAATTGTGAAATTACCTTGTGATGTCTTACAGATCACCAAATGGTCCACAGATCACAGCTTGAGAAACATTCATCTACATTTGATGTCTATATTGGGGGGAGCTGAATTGTATCTTAGGGCTATCTCTACACTAACAAATTAAACATGGCCAGGAAACAGTGTTGGGCACAGGAATCCAATCATCCCTACCAAAAAGTTGCTAGAGCAGTTTCTGGCGCAGTTTTGGCCTGCATCAGCTATCACTTTACCAAATAACTGCTGGGGACAGCTCAGAGGCCACCTTGTGTGAGGAACCATGCCCAGCATGAATTTTCTGCATGACCACTCTGTTTTGGACGGTAAGAGAAACTGTAGGCACAAACCTAGTCAGAGTAACCCAGTTTGGCCTCACTGCAAGGGAATAAGCTTGGTATCATTTGTTTTACTCAGATATATTTTAGTTGATGCAGTAGGCACTTAAATGCGATCAGATGAAATACAGACTGTCTGTCTGTTCTCCGTCTAAGAAGGTGTCATCACATTTTTTCCTGTCACCTGTGGCTACAGAATCAGAATATTTCCTAATAGCTCAGGAGGAGTAATAGAGTCTCCACCAGATTTCATGGTGCTTAGGATCAAACTGTTTGGCATAGTGTTTTCATTAGCCATTGCCTTCCCTTTCATAGGTTTAATTAAGCATTTCTCTCATGCCATTCAGGAGTTGAAAGGTATACCAAAAAAGCCAGTATCATCTTTATGGAAATTCATTTGCTTTATTTTAAGTCTCCAGAAATAAGCTTTACAGTCTAGGCTGGTAATATAGGCATTCACTGTACTTACGGACTATGATAATGTCCTCCAAAGGGTGATTCCTCCCAGACAAAGTAGACATTTAGGAGATGCAGAATTACCCTAGAGAGGATTTACAGTACTTCCCGTGGTCATAAAAAAACATGAGACCAAATTTTCAGATGAAATAAATTTCAATCACATAACATTTCATTCAATCGTGTACATTTCAAACAAAAACAGTGAAAAAGAGTTTCAGAAAGGCAGTGAATAACTGAAACAGAAGAGACTATTTAGGAAGGCAGTGCTACCATGGCTAGATTGATTTACCCCATACTTTGCTTTGAATTAAGCTAAAAGCTGTACAGTTGTATTTCCATAGCAGTAAAAGATAACCTTATCTAAAAGACTGAGAAACAATGGGTTTAAAACTTGACTGTGCTTCAGCATTCTACATAAAAAATGTACATCTATATCCTTCTATACTTTGTGTGAGTCATTCTTTCAAGCATTAGTTGTTTACAGCAAGGAGTCTGTCTATGTATTTTTCAGTGAACAGTGCAATAGCACCTCCATGGTCAGTTCTTCCTCAAGGTGCCACAATAAATAGCTATAAATAAATAATAACCTATATCTTTTCTCTCTCTGTTTTACCTAGCTAACAATGGAGTTGCTCCATAACTTGTATCTTTCCTCAGAAGGGAAAAAAACACATAGGAAAAAAGAAGAAGAAGAAGAAGAAGAAGAAGAAGAAGAAGAAGAAGAAGAAGAAGAAGAAGAAGAAGAAGAAGAAGAAGAAGAAGAAGAAGAAGAAGAAGAAGAAGAAGAAGAAGAAGAAGAAGAAGAAGAAGAAGAAGAAGAAGAAGAAGAAGAAGAAGAAGAAGAAAAAAAGAAAAAGAAAAAGAAAAAGAAAAAGAAAAAGAAAAAGAAAAAGAAAAAGAAAAAGAAAAAGAAAAAGAAAAAGAAAAAGAAAAAGAAAAAGAAAAAAAAGAAAAAGTCTGTAACTCAATACTTGCTCAGATTTCCATCTGCTTCCAAATCACTGTTTCATATCTTGTATACATCTCCTGTGTTGCCTTTACTTTGTAATTGGGCAGAAAATCAGATTTATCCAATTGCTAGATTAGTCCTGTGCGTAGCATGAGCATAGTTCAAGAGCCCTTATCAAGTTTTGGAGCAGTTTATCTCAGAGAGTTCAAATGGCTACCATTCATTATGCTGCAGCTGTATTCTCCCAGAATACAAAGGACTCATGAGTTTCACTACAAACCAACACATGATCTTTCTCAGTAAAGAAAACCCCACTTTCTGTTGATATTTTCCAATGGAACTGAACAAGGAAAAGAAAACAAGACTTGGGCAGATGGTGTGGACAGGCTGAATGCAGCTTATTCTGCTCCAGAACATCCATCAGACTCACTGCCAGGAGCAGTCCTCACTGAAAAAATGGTGTTTCTGTGCTATTTTTCGAACATAATTTTTCAAACCTTAAAATTCTTGATCTAGCCTGAGAAAATACCGAAACCGAACCTGCTCCTCGAGCCATTGTAAGCCGTGCTCAGCAGCTGGAAGCTGGGCGGCCTCGCCGTGGAGAAGGGGAGTAGAGACCACCACAGACAATTACAGATGCTCCTATTAATAGGGGACAGATCCAGAGGGATGCCGAACGTCCTGTTGAGTTCA
>NW_010305810.1:57809-66124 GCF_000700745.2 Antrostomus carolinensis
TCAGCAGGACGGCACGCATGAGCGAGCTCTGCCCAGGACAGGAGGGTTGTGAAAATGGGCTCAGCTGTGAGGTACTGACTCTCTGTTATTGCAATGAATGTCACTGGTGGGAAATCATTGTCACAAGAGTCTGTAAGCCATGTCCTTCCATTATATCTGGTTTGAATACATTTGAATAAATTTAGGAAGCAATTCATTTCAGCAGTAGACAGTACAACATAGACAATAAACAATAACACTACGCTTTTCAGACATATTAATTGTATTCAAAGGCTGCAGTGAAACATGAGCATTTCCAGTCCTAGCAGTGCTGAGTTGTTTCCATTTTCACAGGGCCAGCCCATGGTTCTGAAGGTGATGGACATGCTGTGTTGAAACCAGCACACACCTCTTTTCCACCAGTTTTTCTCTGAGAGCAATTGCTTGCTTTTCTTTTTGCATTCCCACTCTCTTTTTCATGCCTGCTGTAGGCTGTCAATGAGGTACTTGACCTCCCTTTGAGGGTCCAGGTATACTCGGTTTCCCGTGCAGCTGGTGCCAACGCTGCTTCACGGATCACTTGACTAGGGAAATCCTGAGAGCCAGCCAGCTGCCACCATCTTTGCCAAAACCTAAAAATGTTGTTGTCAAACTTTTAAGCCCGTATCTGGAGACTCATAAATCCTACGCTCTTGTCCAGGCTAAGATAGCATGTGTAACAACATGCAGCATGCTTGATTTTGCTGGCGAGTGAAGGGGTGAATGCTTTCCAGGGAAGTGTGCCACAGATGTAAATGGCTGTGCACGATGTATTTTCATTGGAGCAACCTGGACCTACCAGTATTGTTTCAATCTGAACTGAAACATTTTTGCATATGGTTGTTATAAGAGATTTACTTTAAAAGTAAGATATTTGGGAAGAGAAAATGTTGTTTTCTGTTTATTTCAGCCAGTTTATTTCCTGAATTTGGCAGTATTTTATATATAGTCAGCAGCACAGCTTCCTAAGTCCTGGTAGAATTATTTTACCCTATTGTCTATTTGAGTCTTTCACACAGAAACAGGAAAGAGAAAAAATATTTTTTTAAAGTTTTTCAAAGCTTGTGAAATACAAACAACAAATTGCTGTTGTTATTCTTGTTCTTCCTCCTTTCCACCCTTATTACATTTTTATCTCAGTACATCTGCAGACTTTGTCTACATTTTATCCGCCATGCTGATATAGCTGTCTAGGTAAAGCTATGCTGGTGTAATCCCCAATGTAAACAGCTGTGCTCTGCTTTAAGCATAGCTTTTCAATTTAACTTAAACCTTTTCTTAAGAGGCATAAAAAGACAAAAAAAAAAAAAATCCACTCTGATATTGGATTAAGACTGATAAATTTCAGATATATTTGTGTCCTACCCTCAAAACCTTTTGCATATGGACAATATTATGTAATGTTTAGCCCAAGCTAATAAACTTCATTGAGGTCCAGTGGTTAATTGGTTATAAGTGCGAAAGCAGATACATATCTTTTTGTTATTCCACTCAGAGTAGACACAATTAATTAATGTTGTTCACAATATAAAGTGTAGACATAATTGAAATATCTTTAATTGTAACATAGGCTGCTATAACAATCCTTTACATGTTTTTTAAAGGAACAGCATCAGACCAGACAACTCTATCAGTTATGCCAGAAGATCCTCATGTCTAGCAGTAATTTATAGCTACAGCTCTTTGGACATTGACCAACTAGACATCATGGACAAAAAGCCACCACATACAAGTACAGTATGGTACCTGATTTGAGCTCTGTGCACATGGGATGCTTCTGACTTCTTGGATCTGCTATGCTCAAGTGCATCTAGTAAGTCCAGCATCAAATAACAACAGATCTGACGCTTTTGAAGTACCTAATGTTGTAATTCATGCTGCATAGAGCTGCTTCTGGGATGCTGGCAACTTTGGGTAACTGAGTGAAAAGTACTCAGCTCTGACTTCTGCCCACTCTTCACTCTTATTTTGCTGAAGTGTAAATGACTATGTAAACACATAAACAGTTCTGCTGGCCAGATTCACCAGTAATCTGTGCCTACTTCATGATGTTCTGGAATAAAACTGTATAGCACACAGCCATGAAAACTAAGTTCTGTTTAATAGCGAAAAGGATCCCAAAAACAAAGGAGAACTTCATTTATATATATATATACACACACACACACACACATATATATACATACATATATATATATATATATAAACTATCTTTTGTATCCTAGTAAAATTAATTCCCCATTTCTTTTTCTTTGATAACTTCTTAAGCTACTACTTTTTTTTTTTTTCTTTTTTTTCTTTTTTTTCTTTTTTTTTTTTCTAAAGTGGCAACACATTGTTTCACTAACTAGGTAGCGGTTAACAGCAGGTCTCCTTGGCAGACCTGCAGGGAACAGCTACTGACTGTTCTCTGCCTGCTGCAAACCTACTTAATTACAAGTAGGTTACCTTACCTCTGGCTTTCCTTTGACATCCTGGTTAAAGTGGGACAACAATTCCTGCAAGAGAAGTGGAACTTAAAATATTCCAAACATTAAAGACTGCAGAATTTTTATTTCTCCTCACTCAAGCCTAGCAGATATTTGAACAGATAAGTTAAAATGTATTCAAGATCACAGCTTCTCTGCATGTGACAAAGACTGGAAATTGAAACACAAACAATGCCTAGCTGTAAATATATACGTTTATATCTATACTATACTTGAATATATATATATATATATATGCAAGTCTATATAAATGTGTGTGTATAATCTTGAATATGGGTTGTAGTTAGAGGTGAAATTGGCTTTCATAGTTGGGCTTGGAGCTGGCTAGTTAATTCAATGTGTTATGGTGCCATGCTTCTACGAAAGGTCTTCGTTCTGAACAGTGCTATCCTGCTCGTGCTTATACTGTTTAGCCTTGATGCTTCAGAAGAAATATGTCCTTGAGTGGATTCCTTGTCCTGTGCACAGCAGAGGAAGAATTTTTCACTTACATCAAGGTTGTTTCCTCAGCTGGGATTTAACAAACAGGCACATTCACCCCAGGTCTGGGTGACTAACCTAATTTTCAACCTATACATTGTCTTATATGTCAGGAGAATTCTCCTTCAGAGATCTGCTCCCGCTTTCATTGATAGGAAACATTCATTAATTTCAACAAGACGGGGTTCTGGTTTCAGTCCTGTGAGGTAACTAAAATTAGAATAAAGTAGCTTACTGATGAAGTGTAATTATCATATCTATGACAAACTTTTTTTTTTAGCATATAACCTGGCATACCATATATTGGGCCTTGAAAGAAAAACAGTGATCAGTTCTTCATAACACATTATCTAACAGGGAATAGAGACATGATGGATTTTAGGCACCAATGATGTGTAGAGGTAACAGCCTTTAATTAGGCTTCCCTTTGTTCACCTCATGTCTAATGAAGCAGCAAATTCACAGTTCAGTAGCAAATGAGAGGCATCCAAAAGAAAAATACTCATTTGTTTAACCTGAGCTCATGTCTATTACAGATTAAAATCTTTTATTATTGTTTGCTTTTCACTTCTTTCACAGGAAGAAGAATAGATCTAGTAGATAAAAAAGCACCCAAACAAGTATTCAGAACTGGCACTCTGTCAAAACTTTCAGACTGAGAAAATCTCATATAAAATGTTACCTCTTTGGCCTTCAGTTTCTGAGAGAAAAATAAAGGTTCATTACCTTCTTCTATTATAAATCAACTGTTTGATTCCCATAAGACAACTGGTTTGTATGCAGTCTCCAGTGCAAGATGACATAAAGAAGAAAGACCTCTTCACCTGGTCAAGTGTAATCTCTGTATGTTAGGGACCCAGCAGATAGAAAGTGCAGGTGGCACTGTTAGGTGAAAGAAAGTCATTACCTTCTCCCTCAGGAAAGATAACTTTCATGCATCCTGGAAATATCTAGATGTTTTGAAGGCCCTCTCAGGATTATAACAGCAAGCCTACAAGAGCACTTTATATGGCATTCAAGCCATTCTGGAGAGCTCCTGGCATCCAGGTGGTACTAAACTGAGCTACAAACTGACTTTTTTCCTATTCTAAGGCTGTCCCTAACTATAGCTGCAGGTTTGGATGAAGGCTTTTCACAACTTTGCACGTTTCAGCAACCTGTTCTTTCAATTACTTAGCCTTATTAAATGTACTCCTTTGTAAGAAATGTTATTTAGAATATTCTTATGTATAGAGTATGTAGTTACCTCAATAGCTAAAACTCATATTAATTTTCAGTTTGGCATGCTGTACTTAACCCTCTTGATGCTTGGTAAATAGCCTGCCAAACTATGTCTTCATGAATGCAAAACCATGGCAAATCATGTTAAATTTGTGGAGTGTTTATGATGGTATAACTGAAATCAGAATCTATTCCTTTATATATAAATAATATTAAAAGAAAAATAAATAAAATTGCTTAGAAATTGTTTTCTAGCTCAAAATATCTATTGCAGAGTTGCTTCTTGTTCAGTAATGTAAGGTTCAGGGTGTAATGGAAATTAATGGGAAGAAAAACAGAATAGTAGTAGTTGTTTTACAGGAGCTGCTTTCAAAGTAGTTCTTACCATGTGCATCACCAGTACAAATTGTTGCTTTGAGACAGCTCTGCAGACCTTTAAGTGGTGATTGTATAATTTTTTGAGCTCCACTGGTCTCTTAGAGCATAAATATTCCTTCTTAGGGACTAAACATGTGCCGGTGCTCTTTTTGGCTCATTAGGCTTAGTTATTGACTGGGGAAAAATATTCAGTAATGGCATCATTTAAATACTGTAGGCTGTAGAGCTTCAAAAAGATAATTTATTCACAGTAGGTGACACAGATTTGTAACCTTTCTTGTGCCCTTTGTATGGAAATGAAATGCAAGACTGACTTAAAATAATTAACACTAGAAATTGAGGCTGTTAAGAGGGTGTCCAGTTAAGAGAAATGGGTTGTTTCAGCCCTGTCTTTTTTTCTATATATATTGTTATGTGTCATACTTAAGCTGTATTGTTTGTAGTCTTGTTTCCTAAAGCTAGACATTTTCTTTCAAAAAGATAATATAGCTGCAATTGCTAAGGATTGTAGCTTGAGACATGTTTCCCCACAATGTTAACTGAATTTAAGCTCCGAGTATAAAAGTTTGTAACTGAATTTGAGGAAATTGCATATATATTCTCCCCTTCTGTCTTCCTTTTATGACCCTTGAAATGTTTCCTCAAGCCTTAATTCTCTCTGCCATGAGGGACAAGGGCTTGCAGTGTCAGGGCTATCAGGGAAATTGAGTTATGAGAGTCGTTTAAGATCAGCAAGCGGGCAGGTGAAAACTGAAAGATCTCAGACAGCATCTGCTGCATCTTTGGCATTGGTGCATTTGGAAACAAACCACTGCATTACTGACCATTGAGTGACCCCCTCACTGCCCAGGCCAACGGGCATAAATTCTTCATTAATGTGATAAAATGGAGAGTCCATAGCTAACGTTCTCATGTCCCTTTTACATCCCAGGTACAATGGAGACACAGTTCATGTTGTAGTGAACATCAAAACTGGAATAAACAAGGTCCATCTTATTTATAAAATATTCAAGGATACTCTAAGGTGAAAGTGTGACGTGAGGGTAAAGAGCAGAATCTGCCTCACCTTGTACATATGCATAAATGTAAAGATAAATCAGAGGATAGACACTGTTGATCTTTACCAACATCAGATTAGACTAGTATATAAAGACTTCTTTCTTCTGGCCAGTAGAAGAAGATCCAGTGAACACAGGACAATGACAAAGGGCTGCATAAGCCACTGATGAGTGTTCTCCCTGCATCCAGGTACTTCTGTGGAATGCTTTTTCCCCACCCAGAAAGCCAGCATCAGTAATCCCTCTTCCCATCAGCCCTCTACAAGGGTAGCAGTATAGACATGCAACCCAGCCCCAAATAACACTGCTAGCACAACTTACTGTAGATGATAAAAACATCATCTAGCCCTAGACAAAGAATTATACCAGACTCATTTTCTTAGCTTGTACACCCAAACTACACCCTTTTCCTCTAGAGTTGAGACAAAATTACTTTGAAAAAGCAGTATGACCTGGAAGGGTTAGCTGTTTTACAAACTGCAACTTACTTTGTCACACCTCTGGCTCTGCAATAGGCTTGTCATACCAGGCACTGCCATAACAAGCAGAGTTTGAAATGGGAGGTTTCTTCCAGGCCAGGTGTGTACCTAAAGAGATGTTTGCCCTGGAGACAAATCTAAAGAGAGAAAGGGAAAAAGTCAATGAAGCAGATCCATTTTCTTATGAATAAGTAATTTTAAAAGTAATTTATTAATTAATACAGTGAAAAATTCATTTTTAAATCTGGTTGTTTCTTATTTAAACCTCTTTTACAATTAAAAAGGTACAAATAGTAATTACATGAATATTTAATTTCTTAATTAAAAATATGCAGCTCGTACCAATTATCCATCTCTGTTTCTCTTGATAGTGCAAGTCAGGTCTGACAGCTGTTTGTAACCAAGCTGGTTTTATTTGCAATTCCACATATGCTGTCACGGAATTAGCCAAGCTGTAGAATTTCCAAACTTATATCTCAGTAATTAAAGACTCAGGCTTTACCTGAATCTGCTTAGCTTCTGAATTTAAAAGGTATTGACTTTTATTGGGGAAATCATAAATGTTTGATTCCATCAACATCATTTTTTCCTTAGTGTTCTGGTTTTGCTAGGATAGAGTTAATTTTCTTCTGAGAAGCTAGAATAGCTGTGTTTTGGTTTCAGTGTGGGATTTGCTATGAGAAGAATGTTGATAACATACTAATTTTTTTAGTTGTTACTGGAAGATGAAGGACATTTCTAACCTCCCTGTTTTGCTAGTCTGCAGATGCAAAAGATTTGGGGAGGAAGTGTAGTAAACCCAAATCGGCATTTGGATATGGCAATGGGATATTCCATATCGTATAACATAATATTCAGTATATTAATGAGTGTTGACCAGAAAGCTGAGGAATTCTCTTGGGGATCGCTCGGGCTCGCTCTTCTGGGATTGCAGTTTTGGTTTCAGGACTGTCTCTGCTCCGGGACTGCTGGCTGGGAACAGGCTGGGCATCAGCCAGCAGGTGGTGAGCAACTGCACTGTGCACCACTCATTGATATATTCTGTTATTACTGTTATTATCATTATTATTACTTTCATTGTTAAATAACAATGATTATTCAATTCAATAACAATAATATTTCAATTATTAAATTGTTTTTGTCTCTACCCATGAGTTTTCTCAGTTTTACCCTTCTGATTCTCTCCTGTGTCTCACTGAGGGAGGGTGAGTGAGTGGCTGTTTGGTGTTTGGCTGCCGGCCAGGCTAAACGCACCATACTGAGAAACCTCGTCATAATACTGATCCGGTGTGACCCCAGCTAGCTCACACGTTTTCCTAGTGTCATAAACAGAGTTTAGCACATATAGTGGCACAAGGGGTCAAAATAAAAGTGCTGCTAGACCCTTTTAGAGAGCTATCCACACAACACAGTGTCATGTTAGCATGTGTCCAAAAGCAGTATGTTGTGGCGGTAACTACACAAATATCTTTTTTTACTGAAACAAAACCTGAAAAAGCTGATACCAGATTCCACGAATTAAACTTGCAAGGAAATCCTCTTGGCGGGTTCATTTCATGAAACCTGCTCAGAGTGAAAAGACATTGATCGTATCTCCCCAAACCAAGGATGCCTGTTTCCATGTAAACTCTTACCATATCAAAAGTACATCATGCTACATAAACATGGGGTCAGGTGGTAAGCCATTAACTTCAATGAAAGGAGCTACAGAGAGGTGTGATTGAGTTCACAAGCGAAGTGCCTTTGCTTTCATCATCACTAATGTAAGAACACAACTATCCACTTTTTTAAAAAATACAGAAAAAAAGCCCCACACATTTGAGGCATCAGGAAATGATTCATCTTGTAAAATATTTAATCTCCACACATCAAAGTATTACTTGCATGCATTGCACTCCTTGTCTTCTCCAGTCATCTACACTCTGCTAAAACTGACATTTAGAAAATAACTAACCTCTGTTATCCAGCTACAGGCACTTCACTAATCATGAAAGAAGGAAGTTCACTAAGATTGAAATTATTGAGACCAGGAGTGATACATGTGACAGGAAGTTTATTAAAGACCAAGAACAAAGTTTCCTTCTGCAAAGCAGATCTCTTATCTGTGGTAAAAATCTCACTTTTTTCTAAATGTCACTATATTTGTATGATGTGGAGATACTTTACCCTTTAATGTCCTAGTGACATCAGCA
>NW_010305810.1:66135-72028 GCF_000700745.2 Antrostomus carolinensis
GGAATCCCACGAACACAGTGTAAGCATGACATGAGTTTCAAATCTGAAACAGTTCATACATCCTTCGAGTGAGTCTTATACAAGCAAGAAAAGCAATAAAATGCATGCTACTCTTTTGCAACTTTACCTTTTTTAAAGTGGTAAGTTTTATGTCATGAATAACATTTCAGCCTTTCCACTGGCCCCTTTTTATTACATTATGTTTACTTGGGTAATGCAAATAAGTCCCATCTTGAGCATTATTCACGCTTGGATTCTTGCTCTATGGCTTGACATTTAATTTGAAGTGGATGCATTTCAGTTCCTCTGCTGCTTGTTAACATCTTCATTTGGGAAAAACTGTTTTCACTACATTTGTTCTTTGAGAGGCAGGTCTATCTATCACAATGAGCTTGCTTTGACTTCATTTACCATGAAGAGTTTAATCTTTACCCATGGAGCTGCCAGTGCTTTAGTTCTCATGATCCAGCTTTATTATTTCTTTTCCTAATAGGAGTTGTTATCATCTGCAGGCTAACTGCTTATGATTTTTTTTTTTCCTCAGAAGCATTTTTAAGAGATCAAAATATTTTTTCCTATACTTGTTTTGTCTTGCTACTCTTATTGTCCCTAGAATGGGAGAGTACTATGCACTTCATGGTTTGCCATAAGAAACCCAGTAGTACTTTTTCGTGCACTGCTTGATTACAAAAGACTTAGAAAGCACTGCAATCATATAGAAAGTAAATTTAGGGATCTAATTAAATCGAAGGTAATAAGGAGCAAAAAGAATAAAAGATTATTTGACACATACAAAATCAGCTGATATTCTGTAAAGCAACTTTGCTGTTCTGATCAGGACTATTGTAGTTGTCTTCATTCTCCTGTTACTTCTGGATAAGATACATGGCAAGAAGTCTGCTAGTGATCATATGTCTAATCTTCAGTATTTTATTCTCATAGATTAAAGGATAAGAATTTGCAGTCTGAGCTATTTGACTTAAACAATGTCCCTAGTTACAGGTTATCTAGTGTAATGATAACTTCAGTCTACTTGATGCCTGTCCGAATGCATTCCTGACTAGCTGCACATTATTTTATGCTCTGCTAAAGCAGAAGAGCTACCTAATTTTCCCCTCCTTCTTTCCCTCCACAGCTGTCCTATCAATATAAAAATGATGGGAAAATGATGACTCAGTTGCAGTCCTCACATGTGACCAGCAACACTTCTAGAAAGAAAATCCGGACTATGGAACCTATTGACAGAGGGTACAATTTGTTTTGTAATATGGCCAATTTGCTGTCAGCCTTTGCATTAGGAATCTGCTTATGAATATCTGGGTATAGTTGCCTGCTCGTCAGAAACTAAAAATAATTGCTTTAAGAGACGGAACAGAATTTGCAAATATTTCTCTTTGTCATCTATGGTCTCGGATGCTACTCTAGCCAAACGGGAACTGTCAATCGCTTTTTGAAAAGATCCAGAAAATAGCAGAGCTAAAACAACTCATTTTTTTTCCCTTCTGAAAAGCAGTATCATAGCTGGCTAAATAAGGTCTACACTGGAGGAGAGGGGAGGGGAAGAGGGAGCATGTGCCTGTGTTGTAACGTGACTCCTTACTCATCAGATGGCACCCATCATCATCACAACCACAGCCTTTCAGTGCGCTGGAATAAACTAATTATCTCACTGACAGCGCAGGTTTTAATCCCCATTTGTAAGCATTTGTCATGAGGCTTGGTCAGCCAGTTTTTAAAGATTGCCATGAATTATATATTTCTCCCTTTTTAAGACTGCCTAAATAAGGACAATTACAATGCCCTGGAATGGGTTTTAATAAACACATTTGTGCTTGTTGTTGCCAGACAATGTGAATAGAACGAAGATTTTTACAGTGCTGATTGTAAATTAGAGTTCTAATATCTAGTTCTTCTAGAGCTGAAGACTATTCAATGTCCATTACAATACGTGGGGAGAGATCCTCATCCTGCTGCAAATCAATGGAGCCACACTTTTAAAAGGGTAAGACACTGGCCCCACAGAATTTATCAAATTCAGTAGAGTGCATCCAAATTCACATCTCCCTTTATTCTTCCAGTCTGAATGTGCATTTCATACGCTTATTGGAGAGCAAATGAAAGCCAGGCTTCATCCCCCTTATCTCTAGGCACTTAACTGGGAAGTTGTTAGGACCCTGCCTACCCTTCATCTACCCTCAGTAAGGAAGTAGGGGATATTTTCCCTCGAAGACCTGGGCAGGTGGTACAAAGGGCAGAACCAATGGATAAAATTATAGCAGAATTAATTAATTAATTAATTAATTTTTTTTTCTAAAGGGGGAAAACCAGTCTTGCAGTGGAATTTATTGTGGAACATATATATTCCTGATGGTGTGATGACTAGGTAATATTATTCAGTAGTTGTTAATATTGCACTTGTCATGATGCAGGGCCTTTCTCAAAGGAAAAAATCTCATACTGTAGTAACTAAATGAAACAGCCAAAAATCCCTCATTTTTGTAGGATCTGCTTACAGTGCACTGTTCTATCAGGTCTTAATGAATCAGTAAGGCATTTTCCTTTATGGTGATATGCATCGATATTTAATATATAGCTTCAAGAATTACCTTCAGGAAAAGAGCTATTTTCTCCATTCTCCATGTTGTTTAGCAAATTAACAGCTCGAGACAGATTTATCACTGGTGAAATTCTGTTCACCTCAGTTGCATTAAACAGAGTTACAGCATAAAAGGAATGGCTTAAGTGCTTTACATTCTAGATCTTCATTAATCTTGCCACATAGAGCATGCTTTCCATGTGTTTTACACACATTTTTTGACACCTGGAAGGATAAACAAATAGTAGACACAAGCTGTAGGTAGAGGTAATGTACCACATTAAAGTTACATTACTACTTCCAACAAATAGTCAATACAAAGAAACAAAGGCTGTTCTGTATTTATGCACTAATTTTGCATGACTTTCAGTGATAAAAGTACCATTGCTTTTCCGGTTGCCTACCCAACAACCTATGTGACACTAAGTACTTTGAGTGAAAAAATATACTAGTGTATAAAAGCAGTAACAGTTAAATATAAAAGAAGAAAATATCTTAACATTCCTTTCCATTCTAACATTCTTTCAGGTTGGAACAGGTTCTTCCTATTCACCTCTTAGCTGTTGTCAAGGGTAAGTGCACTTTTCATTCAGTATCAAGTAACATGAAGGTATTTATATGTTTTTATCAAGTCAGCTTTGATAAACAGACTGTTTTACAGTACTTGCTTCAGTCCCTGAATATTATGTCTCTTTTCTAAACTGCCTCCAATTGTTCACCATCTCTTTTGCAAATGTGAACATCAAAAGTATACATACTTTTTTTTTTTTTTTTTTTTTCCAGCGGGAAATGAAATGGGTGGGTAGTTATATCTAATGAGCAGGGTTACTTGCAGAGATAAAATTAATTCCCTGCCTGTATTCCCTAACTATCCACAAATATTTCTAAAAGTTCATGTTTACCTGTATGCTACTTATAGTTCATAAATCCATATCATGTTTTCTATTATGACTCTCCCTGTGCTCCAAATCCCTTCCCCATTCCAAGGTGCACTTCAAATTCCTTCTATTTTGTTAATTTTTGTACTATGATTTTAAGCTGCATAGGGCTGTTGATGGACCAAGGCAAGATACAAGGCTTGACAGAGATTCTAGGGATGAAGGCAGTGATTATCAGATTATCATTTCTACATTACAAGCAAAGATGGTAGAGATCAGGAAAAGCAGCAACTGTGAGGATGTATTTGTTAGAAGCGGTGATGGTAGGCAGGGAAATACATGTTTCACTTCATCCATGCTGAATTTGATTTGTTAGATGAGTATACATTAAAAGATGCCAGATAGAGAAGGCAGGACTTGGGTTTGCACAGAAAGGTTGTATCCGCACTAGTATATAGTGCAGACCCAGGCACAGGTTCTGTCCCTGGAACTCATCCTCCCACACTGTCAAACCACTCAGCAGTCCCTGCCAGTGCTTTGACCTTGCCCCTACTCCAGAAAACAGCCTGGGAACCAGCAAAGGTCAGAGACCACTCCCAAAGGGCAATTTAGATGAGATCTTCCTGATGTGAAGAGAAAGAAAATGTAACGCTATGGAAGGGGACAGACTGTGACAGTTGCTCTCAAAGAGAGAGAGAGACTAGGTTTTTTTTGTATGTATGTAGCCAAGTAATCATGTCTGGAATAGACTGGTGTATGTGTGAACACCGAGAGCTCATAAGGCATCTAGCAGCCGAATCGCTCTAGGTCAATGAGAGTACCCAAAGATGAGATGCAGAGGGGTCAGAGAAACTGAAGAAGAAAGATGAGAAAATCTTCAGAGATCTTCAAACTGAATACTCGTCATTAGAAACATTTTGGCATGGGCCAGCTTCCTAAGCAGTTTCAATTTATTTTTCTGACTGCACTGTTCACCTCAATAGTTTGCAGTGCACCCTCTATTATATTTGATGGAAATCTCATCAGTAGCGATTTTATCAACTTTCAAGACATTGATGAAAATGTTGAAAAAGATTATATCCAATGCAGAAATACAGACACCTGCATGATGATTCTCTATTGACAGATGCTTTTGTGATCTGTCAGTTAGCCATCTCTTAATCTTATATTATGCACTATTGTTAGTGTACTGTACTGTATTTTGAATAATAGTGTCAGACAATATGAAGTCATTCACCCTACAGGAGTCCAAATATAGCTACATAACTGTTTTCTCAAACAATCATAATCTTGTCAAAGTATCACATCAAATTCTTTCAGAAAAACTACTTTTCAGAAAATTATCTTGATCAATTATGTTCCTCAGCCTTCACTCCTTTTTAGCTGAACCCCATGTCACTCCTCTCTCGCCTTATCTCTTAAGATTCACTTATTACACTATCCAGCCTGTGGTTACTCCAGTATTCCTATTTGCCTTTAATTAGTAGTGGTATTATACTAACTTTTTAGGAGTTGTCACATTTTTTTCTGGAAGTTACAAGTAAATAACATCAGTCAATATATATGAGGAACTAATTCTTTAAGGATTCTTTGATGTAAAAAAAAAAAAAAAAAAAAAAAAAGATTTATAAAAGACTGTCTCTAGAAGATGTTTTTTCAAATATTTTTTGTTTCCAGTTAGCTGGTGGATGGATGAAGAAGTTAATCTCTCTCAAATGATACAGACTCATAGGTCATCTTTCCAAATGCAGAAAATACATATAAACTGAGAAATTCTGTATTTCCCTTATCTTTAATATTTTGATCTTGTCCAAGTGTTTCACCATTAGAAATTCCAGTTCTTACTGCTTTTCATCCGGGTTCCTAGTACTGTGCTAAGAACCTGTATGAACAGCACACAACTGTTTGACTCCTCATTTCCTTATCACATCAATTTAGACTGTTCACATCTCCTTTGACTGTACATTGTACTTGCATTCTAGTGAGGAGATTTGATCCCCTAGCTGTGACTCACAGAGCATCCTATTTTTACAGCTCTGTCTCCCACTGGAAAACAGCCCAATGCTCTGCTAAATCAAAACTCCCACTGCACAAACAAAGTTTTCTGCCTCCTCCCTGTACTTGCTCACCGTCCCAGCAGTCTTCTATTGTACTTTCTATAGATTAAAAAGCTTGACAGAACCACCATCAAAAACACAAGAAAAGTGCAGAAGTATTAGAAAGGCAACTAAGAGATGTTTTGAAACAAAAGACAAGACTAGCTCGTCTGCAGTGGTAAAGACTTTCAAATGTAAATATTAGACATTTAAATAGACCAGGTTGCTCAAAGCCTCATCCAATCTGACCTTGAACATTTAAAGGGAGGGGGCATCCACACAGCTTCTCTGTGCAACTTGTTCCAGTGTCTGACCATCCTCAC
>NW_010305811.1:0-6757 GCF_000700745.2 Antrostomus carolinensis
AGAAAGACATGGACCTGTTAGAATGAGTCCAAAGGAGACCACAAGGACGATCAGGAGGCTGGAGCACCTCTCCTGTGAGGACACGCTGAGAGAGTTGGGGCTGTTCAGCCTGGAAAAGAGAAGGTTTCAAGGAGACTTTCTTGCAGCCTTCTAGTACTTGAAGGGGCCTACAAGAAAGCTGGGGAGGGACTTTTGACAAGGGCAAGGTAGAGATAGAACAAGGGGTGATGGCTTTAAACTGAAAGAGGGGAGGTTTAGATTAGATATTAGGAAGAAATTCTTTGCTGTGAGGGTGGTCAGACACTGGAACAGGTTGCCCGGAGAAGCTGTGGCTGCTCCTCCCTGGAAGTGTTCAAGGCCAAGTTGGATGAGGCTTTGAGCAGCCTGGTCTAGTGGAAGGTGTCCCTGCACATGGCAGGGGGGTTGGGACTAGATGAGCTTTAAGGTCCCTTCCAACCCAAACCAGTCTGTGATTCTATGAAATTAAACCAATGAAGAGTAATTTCATCAGATACCAGTATCAGAGAGCCCTAAGAATGCTTGTGTCACAGACTATGACCTCAACAACTTCACTAGTTTAAGAGATTTCAAAGCTTATGAATTCCAGCAGCATTATTACTACTTCTGTCTCTATTGCTAAATATGCAACTGATAACTCTATTTGGGCATGATAGCTGTAGAAGGAATGAATAAACGTTAAAAATTAAGATGAAAAGAGATGAGTAAATCTAAAAAGACTGGCCATAGGCAAGTCACTTCCTTCCCTGCCCCTTTTCAGTTAAAAATTGATAATTGTTGGCAAAATTCACAGAATACAAACAAACCAAACAAAAGAATACAAGCAAAGAGAACAAAACACTTTATATATGTAAATAGATACATACACATATGTCTATGTGTATATATACACAATTTTTATATATATATATATAAAAAAAAATAAAAGAGGTATGTATGTACACTAACATCTCCATCAATCTATGTTTTGGCTTTACCCTCATAAGAAAAGTAATTCTGGAACAGTCATTTCTCATGCAGTCCATTTAAAATGATAATTCTGGGTTGTCAAAGGTCACTTAGTTCTGTCTCCTCTTAAATGTATACAGCTTCACTATGACGTAACTTTCAGGCTCATCTATAAGGTTAAAGAACAGGAAAAAGGCACAAACTAGTAAGTCAGCCTAACAAAAGTTTTAGTCTGCAGAGCATTAAGAACTAAAATGGAAACTTAGCCACTGAACATAAAGTTTGGGAGGGTCACTATTTCAAAAATCTTAATTCTCCGAGTATCATGAAAATTAATTAAAATTACTTTCAAAAAAAAAAAAAAAAAACTTAGGAGGTGAAGTAAGACCTTCCTCAAGTAGGCTGTGATTTTTCCAGTCACTAGTCTTCATTCTTAAAGCCAGAACACACACCCAAGAACTAGTAAGTCATTTTACTGAAGGCAGAATTTTGGTCTGTTTCAAATCAGTAAGCCTCATCTCATTTCTTTTCTGCAACAGGATATGAAAGGTGTCAAAATAAAGATGTCCTGAAGACATGGAAATAAAGATACAAGTTAACATTGGCAAATCAAAGAGCAGATCAGCTCCTGGTCCCAAAGGCACCTACCTGCAGGTAACTTGATTGCCAGGTGCCAGCCATTCACGCAGCCCAGAGTAGGCACACACACACCAGTTGTGCAACGAAGAGGAAATCACAGCACACACATGCGCAGGATGCTTTTGTTGAAGCACCTAACTACACACAGAGGAGGTGTCCAAACTGTTTTGTTATTAAACATACTGCACATTTATGGCCATCATCTATGGTACCACTGCTTAAAAATATGGTATTCAGACAGTGAAATACTCTCTGCAGTAAAGGCTAGCTACAGTCAGAAACAGGGCTCTTGGAAAATGGGCAAAGCTTGCTCTGTTGACATCACAAATCTGCTCATCACAAATCACAGCAGTGACCGAGACTGATATTCACAGAATCACAGTGGTTGGAAAATACCTTTAACATCATCGAGTCCAACCATAAACCCAACACTGCCAATTCCACCTCTAAACCATGTCCCTGAGCACCTAGTCTGCCCATCTGTTAAATACCACCAGGGAAGGTGACTCCACCACCTCCCTGGGCAGCCTGTTCCAATGCTTGAATTATTTTGTTGAAGCAATATTACCACAAACTGTCAAGCCACGTCTTTCCATTTAGCTCCAGTGTCTGTCTTCTATATAAGAAAGTCTTTCAAGATCAGCGATTAAGGTAGCTGTACTCCCAAATCCTGCCCCCTTTCACTTGAAGCCTCTTGCCCGCAGTCTCAGAGCAGTTACTTGTGACCTTTGAGCTGGCCACACAGGCTGCTGTTGCTGGAAGGAGAAAGCCCTCCCCTTCCTCCCACTCTGCACAGCCCTCATTTCAGCTGCAGCCTGTGCACAGCAGCAAAATGATTCCTCCCACCCTGAGTGACAGCAAGGGGGAAGTTGGCAACAGGAGCAGGAACCTCCGTTCCAGGAGCAGCTGGAATTGCTGGTTTGTATACCGGGAGAGCACCAATATGTTTTCCATTAGAATCACCAAATTTATCTCCGGATTTGGAAGTCCAGAGCACCCAGATGACTGAACTTTACAAGAAAGGAAGCAGACTCAGCACGTGTGCAGGCTAACACTAGCAACAAGGCAGTCGCCCACTAACTCAAATCAGCTTGTACAGCCGAGGGAAAACTAACATTCACTTGCACCATCAGAGTTAGTTTTGGGTCAAAACAGGGAGCAGATCTGACTCCCAGCGTGGCACCCACTCGCTACAGCTGACAGAGGAGACAAAAGCAGAACAGTGTCAGTGTGGAGGGGAGAGGACAACTATTCCTTTCAGCAGCTGTCCACAGGTAACTACCTTAAGCTTAACATGAAATTGCATCTTAAATTCCAAGAGGTGGATTGAGGAAACCCTTGTTCTCTGTCAGCAAAACTCAGCTCTTTGACAGGCAATCAATATAAGGTTGAAATTTAGAGATACAGTGACGTACCCTGACCATCTGCAAGTCAAAAAGGCTCTGAAATCTACACTCTGTTCAGGCTCCAAAACACCTTCCTTGCATTCTCCTCATCTATTTTCCCTCACTTCCTACCCTAAAGAAACAGTAGTAAAGAAGCCAATAGCTCCAACGCTTGGGAACTCCCGAATATGGGGAGTCAGCCCTGCTGCCTGAGATGAATAATTAATAATTGGTTGGAAATCGGGAAACCAGTCTCACATAGGGTACAGTCAGAAAGAGGAAGATAAATGGGGAGAAGAGGCAGAGAAGACAAAACTTGATGGCTTCCCTCAGATAAAAATTAACCCTGCATTTATACAAAAGATTAAGAAAAGGATCTTGTGGAAACCATCTGACAGTTCCAGCACTCCTAGAGCAAGTGAAATGAACTGCTCACCTTAACTACATCTTCTGAAGGGGATCTGCACACTTTTTGGACATGAAAGGATTTAATTACCCCAAGAAAAACAATGTGTAAAGACATCAACTCTGACTGAGGAACGCCTTGAGGTGCAGAGTAGAGGAACGTCAGGAAGACTCTGAGAAAACAGTACTACACACTACCTCTACTTCTCACAGAATGTTCTGTTCCCAGGACATTCACTATCGCCCACTGTTAGACAGGACACTGGACAGGATGGGCCAGACCCACCTTCACAGTCATTTACCCCAGTAATTACAGCATCCCAGAATTGTCGAGATTGGATGAGACCTTTAAGATCATCAAGTCCAATCCTTAACCCAACACTGACAAGTCCCCGACTAACCCATGTCCCTCAGCACTATGTCTACATGACTCTTCAATCCCTCCACGGATGGGGACTCCACCACTGCCCTGGGCAACCCCTTCCAATGTCTAAGAACCCTTTCAGGAAAGAAATTCTTCCTCAGATTCAATCTCAACTGCCCTTGGTGCAACCTGAGGCCATTTCCTCTTGTCCTGTCACTTGTTACTTGGTTGAAGAGACCCACCCCCACCTCTCTACACCCTCCTTCCAGGCAGTTGCAGAGTGTGAGAAGGTCTCCCCTCAGCCTCCTTTTCTCCAGGCTCAACAACCCCAGTTCCCTCAGCTGCTCCTCATCACACTTGTGCTCCAGACCCTTCCCCAGCTCCGTTGCCCTTCTCTGGACATGCTCCACCACCTCCATGTCCTTCTTGGAGCAAGAGGCCCAAAACTGAACCCAGGACTCAAGGTGCAGCCTCACCAGTGCCCAGTACAGGGGGAAGAAAACTTCCCTGGACCTACTGGCCACTCTATTCCTGGTCCAGGCCAGGATGCTGTTGGCTTTCTTGGCCACCTGGGCACTCTGCTGAATCATGTTCAGGTGGCAGTCAACACCCCCAGGTCCTTCTCTAATGACACCATGAGCAATCAAACCTCGTTACACCTGTCCCCATGCTTGTACAGTTTGGGCTGTTGAGATTTCCCATCTGCCGTAAGCCAAGCTAACCAAACTGAAGTAGCTTGAGAGTCAGCCATGACTGCATTTCCAAGCAATATTGCATGTTATGTTGCTGCAATAATCCTAACAAAAAAAAAAATCAAGATGATGTCTCTCCTTGCAGAAAGGGGACCAGCCTAACCTATTGTAGTTGTTACACATCACTCTCCTCTTACTTTCTAATGCTTGCAAAGCCATGCTTCAGTTAGTGACGAATGTTTTTCACATTAGTTTATTATATCTTTATATAGCAGTACAGTACTCGTGGTTATTAAATGGAAAACAGACAATTCTGAAAAGGATGTCTATGCGTTTATCCTGCTCACATGTTTTAGTGTGAAAGAGCACACGCTAACCAAGAAAATTCCGTGGGAATACCATTACTTTCCATACCAAACAGACAGGGAAAATGAGAGAGCTTATTAAACAATGAATAGCAGAGAACAGGACATTAACCTCTAGGCGCAAAGCTTAAAATAAGAGGTTGTAATGAAAATACTTCTCATCTTTACCAGATATCAATTTTCTCTTTGCTACCATAAGACACTGTGCTGCAGTTCAACATCCCGCTGCCATCTAGCCTTTTTTTCCACCCCGCTCCATCCTCTTCCTTTCCCTCATACATGAGTGAAGTTACTATGAAGTCACTTCAGATAGACCCTGTCAGCTCACTCTAACCACCTCCATCTAGTGCTCTGATATCTTTTAACAGACAGCTTCCAAATCACACTCATGTATTCAAACACATTAAAATCCAAGATACAGCAGAGCGCAAGGAGCCAAGCATTAAAGTCAGCTCTTCATCTTTCAAGCACTGTTGGATTTTCTATAAACCAGAGCAGAAAGCCCACAAATTTTAAAGTGTCTACTTCAGGAGCTGGCAGCAGAGAGGCAACGTGCCCTGTCTGACCAGAACTGACTCAAGCCACACAGATGCCCCTATGCTGCTACCAGCATGACAAGTTTAAAGAGAGGTTATTAGCCAGATGCAGCATGTCTTTGGTACAACACTGCAGCTGAAGTGATAAATTTACAGTCCAGCACACTTCAAATGGCTCTGCCAGGGTCAGCGCAGGCCTGGCTGGGCTTCCTGGCTTCTGCTCAGCATCAGGGCCACAAAAACCTGGAGAAGAGAAGGCTCTGGGGAGACCTTATTGCACCTTTCAGTATTTGAAGGGGCCTATAAGAAAGATGGGGACAGACTTTTTAGCAGGGCCTGGAGCAACGGGACAAGGGGTGATAGTTTTAAGTTAAAAGAGGGGAGATTTAGACTAGATGTAAGGAAGAATTTTTTTTTACACTGAGGGTGGTGAGACACCAGCCCAGGTTGCCCAGAGAGGTGGTAGAAGCCCCATCCCTGCAAACATTCAAGGTCAGGCTGGACGGGGCTCTGAGCAAACTGATCTAGTTGAAGATGTCCCTGTTCACTGCCGGGGGTTGGACTAGATGGCCTTGAAAGGTCCCTTCCCACCCAAACCATTCTACAATTCACCTACTCACTCAATGATAAAGAGGGCGATGCTCACCACTGCCCAGTGCAGGTGCCCTCAGAGCCATCTGCTGTAGAGCTGCATCAAGATCTCTGCCCTGCAAACGCACACAGTGGCTGTTCTGCAAGGATCAAGTCTCATGGCGAGTACCCCAAATCTGCTGACAGGCTCAGCAGCACCTCAGCTAACCAGACCCCCAGAAACAACACTGCTGGAAGTCCACTGTGGGCAGACACTGACTGCAAAGAGCTAGCATAGGTGAGCAGGATTCATCCACCTGATTCCAGAGAAAAGCTGGCCCCAGAAGCCTCACACCTGAGACAACACACCTAAGCTATTAAACCTGTCCAGACCTGAACTTACACTTCTTTCTCAGCACTGAGCTGCTCTTTCTAAGCCTCCACAGCACTGTTAACACATTCACCCCAATAAATCACCAAAAGATCACAGAATCACAGAATGTTGGGGATTGGAAGGGACCTCAAAAGATCATCTAGACCAATCTCTCTGCCAAAGCAGGAACCTAAACGAAATTACACAGGAAGGCGTCCAGGCGGGTCTTGAATGTCTCCAGAGAAGGAGACTCCACAACCTCCCTGGGCAGCCTGTTCCAGTGCTCTGGCACCCTCACTGTAAAGAAGTTTCTTCTCAAGTTTAAGCGGAACCTCCTGTGTTCCAGCTCACACCCATTGCCCCTTGTCCTACCATTGGGCATCACTGAGAAGAGCCTGGCTCCATCCTCATGACATTTGCCCTTAACATATTTGTAAACATTAATGAGGTCTCCTCTCAGTC
>NW_010305811.1:6797-9541 GCF_000700745.2 Antrostomus carolinensis
AGGGAGATGCTCCACTCCCTTAATCATCTTGGTGGCTCTGCGCTGGACTCTCTCAAGCAGTTCCCTGTCCTTCTTGAACTGTGGGGCCCAGAACTGGACACAATATTCCAGATGCGGCCTCACCAGGGCAGAGTAGAGGGGGAATTTGAGGACAATTGAGATTTACTCATGTTTGGGGAATTCAGCCCCAGGGGGAAGCCAGAAACAGCAAAGAAGCGGGAGGGTCCGAGAGGCTTTAATCTTATTAACTAGAGACCAAAGAGTTCTGATCTGGACATTTTCCTCCCCTGCATTTCATATGATTTTAAGTTCATCAAAATGCCCTAGGGATTTTCTCCACAGTGCAGTGCAGCTGTTATTCAGGTCTTATTCTCTGGGTCACCACTACTGCAAACATATCAAGGGCAGCACTGAAAATCAGCATGACATGACAGCAAAGCAACAAGGAAACCACCATGTGGTGACCAGCTGAGGCTCTTGTCCGATGCAATAACTATTTTCAAGTTACAGAAACACAAATTGTTTTAAGAGTCAGCAAAAAAAAATATAGATTAGATTAAGAACTGACTCATCTATTTAGATATTTTTTGCTATCAAGGTATTGCTGCTCACGCACCACACACACAGCCTCAAAA
Organism: Antrostomus carolinensis; assembly: GCF_000700745.2. Lineage (NCBI taxonomy): Eukaryota > Metazoa > Chordata > Aves > Caprimulgiformes > Caprimulgidae > Antrostomus > Antrostomus carolinensis. The sequence continues at coordinate 7,433 of NW_010305811.1, forward strand.
TTACCCACCTCCTATCATTTCCAGATTCACCCTATTCTGGCAAGAATTAATAGATAGCTCAGACTGTTGAGTGTTTCTTTGCTAGATAAGATGCTCAATTGGCATTTTAGGCTAGATACCTGTGATTTTGAGGTGTGAACTTACTGTTTACTATGTCACCTTGCAGCTGAAGAATTTGTGGAATGGGCATTGTGAGAATAACTATATCAAACTGTTCCGGTGGTCCTGTTTTCGTGGAGACTTCCCATTTCCCATCTCGGAGAGAGACATGAGTTACATGCTGTTCATAAAAGACATCTGCACCTGCTTGGAAAAAGAAATAGTTAAATATGTGTAACAGTGAATTCCACAGAGAAAATGCAGAGTAGTTCCCTTAATAACTGGATGACTTTCAAACAGCAAAGCACACAGACAGTCTTAGGGCAAAGTTTCACAAATTAGTTTTAATCAATTTAAAAGCCAGCACATGATATTAAAAGAGGGGATCCTCATCAGCTGAAAAGACCCCATCACTCCCCTGTGCTAGGGCTAGTATTCAACTGACTCCTCTCTGACATGACTCAGCTCAGTAAACAGATGGAAAACTGAAAGCTACTCTGTCAGGTTAGTTCACTGGGGCTTTAGTGAGCTGAACCAATTCACAGTGAAATCTGTCAAGCACAGGAGGTGGCACAGGGCAAGCAATCAAAGCACACCCCCAGGAGCTAACAAAAAGAGCATTGCCCATGCTAGCAGCTCTCATGTATCAGAAGACAGGAACGCAGTTACTTATTTGCAAGATTAGGGTCTTAAAAAAACCCCACAACCTAATTAAAAAAAAAAAAAATCACATGAAAGGAGCAAAGCTTGACTGCTTATAAAACCAACATTTTTCAAACCAGAGTTAAATTAGTCACTAAACTGTCCAAGCAGTTCTGCCACGTTACACCAAATGCAGCAGTTGCACAGCTTAAGCTAGAAGATGATCTTCTCCTTTAGTCTTTTCTAAGGGACTTCCAACACAGTAGGCTCAGATACTGCATAAGCGCTCATTTCTATGAACGCAGGATGGGAGCTCACCGCTACGTTCCCAGTTGCTCGGTTAAACAGCACAGTTAACTTAAGTACACACTCATGAAAAAACACCCAAGCACTCACTTCATTCAAGCTCCAACTGAAATCTCTCCTCAACCATGATCTCCCTCCCACTAAATTATCCCTGTTCTAATTGTGTTAGGTCCAACTTTCACATGCTAAAGCCAACAGTGTAAATATAAGCTTGGCCCCTGATCCTACAGACGTTACATTTGTATAGAGATTTTTATATGCCAGCAGTGTGGCTGAAGTCAGTGAAGTGCTTGCAAGACCTGGAAATTTATAGAGCTCGCAGACACGTTTATCCATCCAAGCAACTTCAAGACACACATAAACAAGGAACTTCACCATTCTCGTTGGAGATTTAAATGTGAAAGACAGTTGAAGAACACCATCAAAACCACAATCATTAAAACCTTTCATTTCATACAAAGGCATCTAAAAAATTACCTGACTGTTTTAAATAATACTTGACAACCGAGGAGATGCCTTGGGGTGCCATGTAATTGCATGAGCCTTCTTTCACTACCATTCCTTCAATGGGTGCAGTCAGCGGTTCCAAGATGCCATGAGACAGAAGTTCCTCATAGAAGCTTCAAGGGAAGCAAATGACACAGAGATGAAAATACACTGCATGAAAATCAACGGCAGCTGTCGTTATTTTTCACCAGCCTAACTTCTGAGTTTAGAGAATGGTTTTTAACAACCTCATACAACCTGTGTCCCAAGCCAGGCCACATACGAACAGGAACCTCAGCTATAAAATGACAAACTACCCTGCTATTTTACTGGGGCTGGCCCTTTACATGAGACCATGGCTACTTACCGTGCCCGTAACAGAAACTGTGAGCGGTTTAACCGGAAGGTTTCAGGACTAACTGTGGCAGGGGAATATACAACAGTTACTTAAAGCTCTGAATAGCAATACAAACTGCATTGCCACCATGGAGTGCAGGGACATTCCTGAAACACACCGGCCTGTTCCCTGATTTCCACATAAATACTGCATTTTTACATCACTGTTACATCAGCACC
>NW_010305812.1:0-14174 GCF_000700745.2 Antrostomus carolinensis
CTTCCTGGGCTTAATTTCTTTCCCGATTTTCTACTTCCTCCCTCCAGCTGCACAGGGGGACAGTTCCTGTAGCCAGCTGGCATTGGCTGTGTCGGGTCGGACATGGGGGAAGCTTCTGGCAGCTTCTCACAGAAGCCACCCCTTGTCCCCCGCCCCCCGCTACCAAAACCTTGCCATGCAAACCCAATACAGGGTGCCAGATCTTAATTACGAAACTTTAAGGAAAATTGAATTTATATGTTAAAAAACTAGGAGCTTTCAGACACCCCAACAGATGAGAATCCTGAAGAGCTTCTTATTTCATTTTGACTCGAGTCGTAAAAATGGGGATAAAATAGTATAGACATCTATAGACTTGACCTGGTGTGACTGAAAGGAAGAATGAACTGGATGTAAGCAAATAGTTTTCTTCTGTTGTAAATAAAAAATAAAAGTTGTTAGCAAGATAAAACACTACCAACAGTGGGTATTGCATTGAGAAGGCTGTTATATTGTACTCAGTGAAATAATGATTGATCTTCAAACTATTTATTTTTAATTATATCTATTCAAAATGAATGATTTGTTTTTAAGCAAAATGATACCAGTTACTACTGATGTATTTATGAGTTCTCACCTTTTAAAACTGAATACCCCCAAATCCCAAGTTTCACATATGAACTCCCAAGGATTAACCCATGATGTTCCTTTGAGTTCCAGCCCACTTCTTTTGAGAATAATAGTGAATAAGGAGACTTTCAAATAAAATTAAATGTAAAATACTTTTTAAAACTTTTGGTTTTGGTGGCCAGGAATCGTGATGTGCACTGACCTTACTTATTGCTGTCTGTGTTTCTTTAAGGAGTGCTGCAGTCCCTCCTGGAGGCATAATGCTTCTGAATCATGGAATCATAGAATCTCCTGGTTGGAAAAGACCTTTGAGATTATCGAGTCCAACCGTACCTATCCACTACTAAACCATATCTTCAAGCACCACATCTAGCTGTCTTTTAAACACCTCCAGGGATGGTGACTCAACCACCTCCCTAGGCAACCCGCTCCATTGCCTGATAACCCTTTCCATGAAGATATTTTTCCTGACATCCAATCTGTACCTTCCTTGGTGCAATTTAAGGCCATTGCTTCTTGTTCTGTCACTAGTTACCTGGGAGAAAAGACACATACCTGCCTCACTACTACCTCCTTTCAGGTAGTTGTAGACAGTGATAAGGTCTCCCCTCAGCCTCCTCTTCTTCAAGCTAAACAACCCCAGTTTCCTCAGCTGCTCCTCATAAGACTTGTTCTTCAGCCCCTTCACCAGCTTGGTTGCCCTTCTCTGGACACCAGCTCCTCAGTGTCCTTCTTGTAATGAGGGACCCAAAACTGGTCACAGTATTCCAGATGTAGCCCCACTAGTGCTGAGTACAGGGGAAGGATGACCTTCCTCATCCTGCTGGCCACACTGTTTCTGATACAAGGCAGGATACCGTTGGCCTTATTGTCCACCTGGACACACTGCGGCCTCATATTCAACTGGCTGTCAACCAACACCCCCAGGTCCTTTTCCACCAGGTAGCCTTCCAGCCACTCTTCCCCAAACTTGTAGCATTGCACGCAGTTATTGTGACCCAAATGCACAAATGCACTTAGCCCTGTTGAACCTCATACAGTTGGTTGCAGCCCATTGATCCAACCTGTCCAGGTTGTATATCCTGTAGAGCCTTCCTACCCTGAAGCAAATCAACACTTCCACCCATCTTAGTGTCATCTGTGAACTTACTGAGGGTGCACTCAATCCCTTCATCCAGATCATTGATAAAGATGTTAAACAGGACTGGCCCCAACACTGAGCCCTGAGGAACACCACTTGTGACTGGCCTCCAGCTGGGTTTAACTCCATTTGCCACCACTCTTTAAGCTCAGCCATCCCACCAGTTTTTAACCCAACAGACGGTATGTCTGTCCAGGCCATTGGCAGCCAGTTTCTCAAGCAGAATGCTGTGGGAAATCACAGAATGGTAGGGGTTGGAAGGGACCTCAGGAGATCATCTAGTCCAACCCCTCTGCCAAAGCAGGTTCCCTACAACAGGTTGAGGTTAGTCAGGCAGGACCTGCCTTTCATAAACCCATGTTGACTGGACCTGATCACCTGGTTGGCCTGTATGTGCTGTGTGATAGCACTCAAGATGATCTGCTCCATCACCTTCCCCGGCACTGAGGTCAGACTGACAGGCCTGTAGTTCCCCAGATCCTCCCTCTGACCCTTCTTGTAAACGGGTGTAACATTTGCCACCCTCCAGTCAAGTAGAACCTCCCCAGTCAACCACAACTGTTGGTAGACAGTGGAAAGTGATTTGGCAAGCACTCCAGCTCCCTCAACATCTTCAGGTGGACCCCATCTGGCCCCATAGACTGCTCGCCTTGCCAATGCAAACTGCCATGCAAACTGCTGCGCCACACCCTTCTGATGTACCATGTCCTGTTCTCCATGCTCCTGGTCCCTCACGCTCCTAAATTGCCCACAGTTCGCCCTGGCAATGCCCCTGCTGCGTCAGCCCCTCTTGTAACATCAGCCGCTCCTGAGGGGACTCTCTGTCCCACCCGAGGGTGCCTCTTTCACTTTTAAGGTCCGAGAATAAAGTCTCTTTCTCAAGATAGTACTTGTTCTCACTGCTTTGACTTAAGACTTATGTCATAATCGAGGTCCTGCCATTCTCTATTTGCAATATACTTGCATTCAGGGAAAAATGACACACAAAAATGTTAATATGCAACAGTGGATCTTCTCAAAATAGGGTGTCAACGGGTCCAATAAACATGTATGGCATTTGATTCAGCATGGATTTATGTATATGTCATATCTGGCATGTTTACAGCCTAAGTGTAGTCAGTGATTCCCTGTTGACATGAAGTTTGGTGCTGTTGTGGCTGGTGATTGTACAATATGTACATTTTGGTGACTCTATTTGTTTTCTTTATTATGAAAGCAAAGACGTTAAAAGAACTTTTTAGGATTCTTAATGTACATAATTTTCATATTGGGTGTGTAGCATAGGTTTAATTATTGTTTCACTGAAGTCTTCGCTTGTGTCTGTTAAAATGCAAATAATACTGTGAAGAGAATGAATGGCGTCAAAGACCCACAAGAGATTTCACTGCAGATTATAGCAACTGGTTTAGATCACGTTATTAAAAGCTGAAAACGTATTGATTTCTTGTGGTCTCAGAAGGGCAATGCATTTTCTCCTGTTCTCAGTAAAAATAAACCAATAAATGGGTGCATTAATGATGCTATTAATGGGTAGAAGCAGTATGTTTCTTAATGTCTCAGGCCTCAGTCATGCAATCACTTACTCAGAAGTTTTACTGTAGACAGCTTCACAGAGCCGTTAATTGGGTCATTTGTCTCTGAAATGAATTCACTAAAATCACACTTGGTTCAAATCACACATTCACTTCTGAGTGAATGTGAATTTGCTGTGCATTATGAAAGCATAACCTGGAGGAAGATATTTAAAACCATTGCGAGCAGTGCAAATTGCTATACAGTGCCTTACTTTCAGTGAATTTTAGACTGCCTTCATTATTAAGAAGATATATATTTCATCTTTTACAGCAAGATAAGTGACATATGCCAACACCGCAAAAATAACAGCATAGCTAAGGCTTGGTAATTTCTTCTATTAGTTACTTAATCTGTCATAGCCATATATTTCACTCCTTCCAACCCCTCATTCCCTCCATATATGTGACCTTGTCTAGTTTTCCTTGTGATATCTCCCTCGGGATTTTGTAATGGGGCAGACAATGTTTCTTTGGCACTGAATATAAGTCCTGAAATGTCTCTAAGAGAAACTGGAGTCAATTGTGAAGATTATTTTACCTATTTATTTAAATTTATTTTTAAGTCAATTTATGTAAAGGTTCTCAAAATAGAAACAATCTACTTTCAGTTCTAGGACATTTTAACAAACTACAGAAATATGAAGGTTTTTTTTTTTGTCAGAGGCAGGTTTTGCTTGTATCAGTATGTACTATGGTATAGGTGATAAGAGTTATGTAGGGAGGCTGTAACTTCATTTATAACTTTGTATTCAAGTTGAATATATGCTCCAAATTACCTGTCAGAATTGCATGAGAGGTGTTCTAATACTTCTTGATTTATTAAGAAGTTTTGAGTAAGTCTGAAGGCCAGAACCCATCTATATCTGCAGGGCTACCAAGGGGCCTTGACTAGAAGCCCAAAAATCAGGAATTAGAGAACAGCTACAGAAAGAATCACTAGCTACACAGGATGTATTCCTTCCTACTTCAAGCTGTAATCAGCAATTTGTTGACTTTTAAGGATTTTGGTTAGAAAGAGTCACACCTACTAGCGTTACTGGAACTCTCCCACTGCACAAGAATTGGAATCTAAATCCCAGATCAGACCTCTGGATGCCAGATGGTACTCTGCCAATCTTTTTACACCAGGAAAAAAACAAATTAAAAAAATTTCACCTTTAGATTCCAGAGCTGTCACAAAGAGCAGTGCCTCCCAGCATGGGAGTCAGCTGGTGAGACAGAGAGTTGTACTCCCAGTTCAGAAGTCTTGAACATAATAAATCTGTGTTGTGTGTGCAGGCAACAGGAAGGAGATGACCTTCTCCCCTCAGATGCAAAAAGAAAATATATGGTGAGCAAAGAAGAAAAAAAAAGAGTTTATCATACAGAGTGTTCCCTTAGCTGTTCCCAGCCAAGACACCTCTGTGGCTCTACTGCTGACCCTATAGCTCCAAACTCACTTAAGGGTGCATGCTGGCTAATGAAAAGACCACAGAGGAAACAAACATCTTCTTTTAAGTAGACCCACATCTGAAACCATAGCTTAAGAATAACTATGCCTTAGAGATAGGAATAGCCTTGGTATATGGTGCACTGGTCATCATTTGATTGCCCGTAAAATCAGCAATTAAGGCACAACTTAATTTGTGCAGATGGAATAGACATAAAATAATATGGTATCAGTCCTGGATATCCAGTAGTTCTTACTGAACTTCATCAGACCATAAATTGAGGAATGATAGAAGCAAAAATCACCTGGACTATTAACATGACACCTTTGTTTGGGCTTCTGCATGTCTGTGTTCATTAGCAGATCCAAGTCCTGCTAAGGGTGTCATTGTCAACAACTAGTTGAAAATTGCGCCTCTACTTTTTTTTTTCTATTTTAAATCTCATGTCTTTCATTCACATTTACTCCTTTAGGAAGGCCTGAGATTAGAGAGCTAAAAGACATTTTATAGGAAAAATACAGTTTTTAAGGGGTTACATGCACTGATATCAATTAGAAAAATATAATCTTTCACTTAATAAATCTAAGGCCCCGATTCTTCAAACTGATCCATGCATGTGGACTTTTATGTCCCATTACAGTTGGTAGTAGTTATGTACAGATTTAAGGTTCTTCATATGTTGTCAGAAAAAGGTATGTAATTTAGATCAGTTTTGTGGAACAGTTAGTATTTTAGCATCAGAGTGAGTGTAAACAATAAAAAGTTCTAAAAGAGAGTATGGAAAATTGTTATCATAATCAATATGGAAGCAGCTGCAAAAACCTCCATACCTTGAACTTCTGGTAAGTTTTTCCAGCTGCTTTATAAATTATTCCTATAGACAACATGCATTATCAATAACAGTAATGTACATGTGTATTCTATGGAGGCTTTGGAATAATGTTCACAGTGTGTCTCCTGCAAAAATGTGGAACGAAATCACAATACAAGAAAACTAATGTAATATATAGGTACTAGAGTGACACTAGTGGCTGTACAGAAATTAATTAGCAGTTAGTTAATTAGCATATTGATTTCATTAACGGATTTTCAGAAGAGCAGCATCAAGATCTTAAATATTCTACTTGCATGACTTGTATTTTCCATGCGGAATCTGATAATAATGGTGAATGTTAAATGGTGAGAGCTCCAGGTCAAAACTTTAAATAGGACACACAAATACTCCTTAGATGTTTTCTTTAGGTGTTCATATATTGATTGACTGAGGACATTTTCAGAAGTGCCCCTTCTCTGCTGTATCTGCCAGATGTTCAACAAAAAGCTAAGCTAAAAAAAGTCTTGACAGAAGGTGCAGTAACATAGTAAGTGATATTCGTATCCAATGCAAAAAACTTTCTTGACTTGAATTATTCTGTGCATAAATCTACTTTACTTTCATGAAAACAAAACGTTGGGGTTTTTTTAAGTCATCCTGGATGCATATATTTAAGTGCTTTAGGTTAGATAAGGAACATGTTCATTAAGGGCATCCCTCAGTTGTCCCCATTCACTCTGCTTTGGTTTATGTTGTGGACCTATCTCAGACTGCCTGAACTGGACTCCTTTCGGATGAACCTAAACTGGAAGATGCAGTCCAGGAGGGCACCTCGCATGCTCCAACCACTAACTGGCATTAATTCTGTGGGACCAGGATAGAGCTAAGTCTGAAAAAAACAAAACAAAACAAAAAAAAACCAAGCACCCCCCCAAAAAAAAAACCGAAGCAAAATAAAACTTGTATTTCTCAGTACTTACTGACTTCCTCTTCAGATTTGCTTTTTCTAGGCTGTACTCTTTACTGATGTAGAGAGAACCATTGATGACTGAAGGGATTTATATGTCGATTCTGTGTTAAGAGTTTATTTTCATGTCAAAATGAACCACAAAGGAGAGTTATAGCCTGAACTAGACTTGCTGGCTTGAGCTGGCACAGTCATGGTATTAGGCAGTTGTCCCAAAGGAAGGGTAGCAGAAAGGCATGTGTGTGAAACTAGTATGAAACTTTCCATTTCCTTGCCTTCATGACTGTGTCAAACCTAGCTTCTGTAAAATCCTTGATGGTTCTACAATGATTTTTTTAAAAAAATTGTTCACCTGCCATACTTTGTTTCATTTATATTTCCTTCATTTCAGTAATGTGATTTCTTGTGCTGTCCTATAGCAGTAGAGTAGCTCTAGGATGAGCTTATATCAGTCAACTGTAGTTTTCTGGTGGATAAAATTTTATAAATCAATCTTACACAAATTTTCTTTCATTGCAGAAAAAAAATCTTGATGGAAAAAAGTATTCTCTGACACAAAATAATTGTTCCATGGTAAAATGGTATGCATGATTTATACAAAGATTATACATTCCATAATTTTTAAAAAATATTTTAATGAATGAAGATGTAAAATGTCATATTTCTAAAAGAATCTTTAAAAATACTATTGATATGAGTTTAGAATTGTTTTACTTTGCATAAATAGGCCACATTTTCCCTTAAGCATGTCAGTCACCAACAGAAACAAAACTGGGAAGATTACCCTGGACACATTTCAATAACAGATCAGTTAAAACCCAACCAAACAAAACCCCAAACCCCAACTTATTTAAAAAATATCTCTTAAAATGAGAAAAATAATTAAGAATTTTATAAATGTAACTTCTGAGGAAAAAACACATTTCTCACAGAGAGATCATCCAATTTGGAGGAAGATAAAACTGTATCCTGTTTAAATGTGTGTGTGTGTGTGTGTGTGTGTGTGTGTGTTTTGGTTTTTTTGGGGTTTTTTTTGAGGTTTTTTAAAGAACATGAGTTAAATCAGGAACAGAAATAGCATCTTCGTATCTATGTAGCACCAGGCATGCACGCTCTCACCTACACTCATTCCTATGGTAGGATGACTTGTCACTAAATTTTCCTTACGATTATCATCTAGGAATACATGGTAAGGCAGTTTAAGGACTGGAATAACTATGAGTTATCTGATAATACCTTTCTGAGTCTTTTTTTAGAAAGTAATATTTTAGTACAGGTTCATGGAACATTAAATCACAGGAAAAGAATGAAAAAGCTGACCAATAAGGTATTATTTCCTGGAGTTACTGATGGAAACAAATTCTCACCAAGTGCAGTGAATGCAAGTGAAGAATTGTTGTCTTCCCTGGAGAGACAAAATTATGGTCTCTTGTTTAGAAAAAGAAATGCAGACATTTTCTTTTACAGCAATTAATGATGATGCATGGAGTGAACTGCTAAGTATTCATGACTAATTTGGATAGACAGGGCTGTCCCTTGCTAATCACAATGAATATTGGCCTGTCCATAAAGAGCAAGGAGCGATGATATCAAAGAGAACAGTCAGCTATTACCAGGGCAAATTCTTGGCCATGAGCTTCAGCAAATGATAATATGAAAAGACAGAGATGAAATTAAAAACAGTGTTAACCACCCAGGAGGCAGAAAAACACACAGTTGTTTCTTTGGAGTTACATCTGTATTGTACTGCATTGAGACGATCTTTTTCAGTTTTATTTTATGCATTTTGAAAGCACAAAATGCTTTGGAATTATTTTTTATATGATGGTAAAGGTATGAAGTACCTGGGTCCAGCAACACAGGGAACATTCACTGCACTGAGTGTAGGTGGGGTTTTTTTATGTATGAAGTATCTGGGTCCAGCAACACAGGGAACATTCACTCACTGCACTGAGTGTAGGTGGGGTTTTTTTACACTTTATAGTGATTGACTTTGGTATGAAAAAATTGTTTTGCTATGGTCTGATCAGTGGTTATTTCTTCCAAAGGAAGTGCCGGAACATATAGACTTCTTTCTGCTAAGTCAGTAAAACCTTTATTGTCTTTCTACACCTCCCAGAAGAACTTACCAAAAATGTTCCACATAAAGGAGGTTAGGTGCACACTGGTGAGGTCCAATGCTTCTGTCTTTACCTCTAGCCTGTCTCCTTTTGAGAGTATTACCAGTGTGAGTGTCTGCAGGATGAAAGTAGGACAGTTGGTCTCCACAACATTGTCCCTTCCCACCCAGCAGAAATTTTGCTAGGTCACTAATGAACATATTTTTAGAATGGTTTTACAAACTCTCTGTTTCTGTGTCACACAAACCCCTCTGAAACTGTGGCAGCTGTTGAGAACTTGCTCGTTATTGATGTTATTGTGCTGCAGACAGCATCAAAGTAGAGAAAATGTCATGACCTCTACACAGATCCTCAGGGATCCATTTTGGTTTAGGGAATTAATTGCCTTTTTCCTCTGAGGGGTACCTTTGCAGGTACAGTTTCTTGGAGTATATCTACACTGACGTCCCGGCTGTGACTGTTCCTCATGCAGAAATGCTTAGCTTGCCTTAAAAAAAGTAACTTGAGGGCTTTTGCCAGTGCAGAAAGCTAACAACCTGACCCAGTGCAGCTGGATATTGCATCCTGTGCTGAGTTTTGTACTAGCACAGTCACTCTTCTAACAGAACCTGAGCTATCTTGTGAATGAATAACTGGTTTAGGTATGTCTGTAGTACAATGATTGCAGTGCGGATGGATCTCAAGGAGTAGCCTGTCTTCTAGTGGCAAATAGGTGATAAGAGTTTAAGAAAGAGCTACTGTTGAGTCAAGGTTAGAAGGATGTAATATATTATTAGATGTTGGTCTCCATTAACAAATAAAATCTCCCATAAACCTTAGGCCACAAAATTCAAGACTAGGGAGAGTATAAGATTCAGTATTAGGCCCTTAGAAGCACTTGACATTTTGGAGTGAGGCAGAGAGGTGGTAGAAGTCTGTAGAAAATGATAGTGTGGGAGAAGAAAAGAACAAAACAAGGGCCTTCAGGACAGAAAAGATTGAAACATAATACGTTGCTGCTTCTGAATCTCATATTCTTTCATTTAAATGCTTTTAAGAACTTATCTGTTGGAAAATCCTTATTTCCATGTTTGCCTATCTTGTCTAGGAGGAAAATGGGATATTTCCCAGTTGTTTTTTGTGTGTGTTTAGCTCCTCCAAAAGCTCAGGAAAGTGGTGGCCTTTTTGAAATGATTTTCTTTCTTCTTGAGTGATTGTTTATCCAATGTGTTAACCAACGACTGTAAAATCACCATTGAAAGTTCACCTCTTCCCCATTATTTTTCTGTAAAATAATGACTAACGTTCAGGAACCTCAGTCCTTGGTATATTGTATAATTTTATTTGTTTTAAGTGCTGAAGCATTTCTCCATGTTATAAAAAGATAAAGGTAATTATTTTTTAACAAGGTAACATTTCCTTTTGTAAATATAGAATATTATTGCTGTGAAGAAATCCCTTAAGTGCCTAAACCAGCTCAAATTTAGTTCCATTATTAGTGTGAAATAAGAAAAAGTTATGGGCAGAAGACTGGCAGAATTGTCAAGGATTTGTGATGAATGAGTTTAATTAAACAACTTGAATGCTGTCAGACTTGACATCAGTACCGCCACCATTCTTAATATACCTTTAACAAACAGTTGCTTCTGCTAAAAGATGGTTTACTTGCTTAACCAACAGTATATTGGTTGTTAATGATGGCACAGACTTTTAAACCCTTTTTTCCTTGTTGTCTTGTTAAAACTAAACTGAAAGAAGCATTAAATATGATCACTCATGTTGATCTGCAACTCATTTGAAGGAGATATTTAGAAAAGCCTAAAGATTAGCTGTTATGGAATTACAGTTACTGTGGTAGGTCGACCTTAGCCAGCTGCCCACCCTTCCAGTCTCTCACTCCCCTTCCTCAACAGGACAGGGAAAGAAAATAAGATGATAAAACTCATGGGTTGAGATAGAGATAGGGAGATCAATTGTCAGTCACTGCCACAGGCAGAACAGGCTCCACTTGGGGAAAATTAATTTTATGCCAGTTAAAATAGATTTGGATGGTGAAAAACAATGACAAAATCAAAACCACCCCTCTCCTCCCCTTTTTCCCAGGCTTAACTTATCTCCTCCATGGCTGCAGTGTAGATGACTGCTCTGGTGTGATCGTCTCCAGGGGTTGTAGGAAAACGTCTGCTTGGGTTCTTGGAGCTCCTCCTCTTCCTTCTCTGACCTTGGTGTTTGGAGAGCTGCTTCGCTCACGTTTTCTCTGCTCCTCACTGCCTGTGTGGTATTTTTGCCCTTTCTTAAATACAGGTTTCCTGAGGTGTCACCAGTGTGGCTGAGGGCTGCAGCTCTGCTCAGAGGTAGGTTGGTTGGAGCTGGTGGGAACTAAACATGTCCGGCATGAGGCAGCCCCAGCAGCTCCTCACAGAGGTCACGCCGCAGTCCCCCCACCAGCGCCTGGGCACCCACACCCTGTACAGATGCATTCGGGTGAACTTGAGATAATATTCTGTAGTTTTTTAGACAAGGTACATGAACTGTATAGGAATTTAACTGCATTTGCTTTGATCTTTCACTGCCACCAGTAAGACACATAACAGAAGGAACAGCGTAGTTTTTTGATTCTTCAGTGTTAGTGAAGAAAAGCCAATTCATTACCAAATCTGTGAGTTTCCTGGTAAAATACATACTTTCACTGTTGTAAGGAATGGGTGAAATTCCTTTAAGTTGTACCTTACCTAGGCCTTGTGTCTGTGTTTTTTAAATGTGTGCAAGACTGCTAGTTCTTAACTATGATTTCTTGTGGAACCTTTTATGTTAGCTTACCTCCATTATGACTGGTTAGCCTTGAGTCAGTCTCTTGGTTTTTTCCTATGCTTCAGCTTTTTTTTTTTTTTTTTTTTTTTCTGTGAAAAGAGAATAGCAAATGTCCTTAAACTCCAGGCCTCTTAGTATTGGAAAGAGTTATTATGGTAAAGGTGGTGATATCATAACAGTGAGGGAAGAAGAGGAAATAATATGGGCTACTGCACTCTGGAGCTGTGCTCCTTTTATCTTGAAAATCTTACAATGAGTAAAGATCAGAATTAAGCCTGTGAGCTGCAGCAGAATATGTAGATATGCAAAGGCTCAGAAACTGGTCTGTGGATGAAGAGGATTGTCACTATCTTTTCTTACTCAAGAAACCTTTTCTTTCTGTGAAGCAGTAAGTTCATGTGACTGACTTGTGAATGCTAAAGTACTAATGTGAACAGACAACCCATTTTTGGCCATGTTTTTAGAAAACAGTTGTTTTCTTAAATGAAGTTCATTAAAAGTGAGTGGTTTGCCAGGAGCTGTCTTCTTCTAGCAAACACAAGCCATACGCGTGGAAAGCCAGCAGTGCATCTGTAACCCCTTTGACCCTCACCAGTTACTAAACCAGTGTAGTTTCTTTAAGCTATTTTATCCTTTCATTTTTATTTAAGCCTGTAATGTCACTGACATATGTCTACATATCGTCTTACTTGAAATAAAGCATTTTTAGAAGAAAAGAGGTTTTTCTGTGGTTAATAGATTGTGTCCATGTTTCAGAGGACTGTTCATCTTTAGGCTTGTGCCCCTAACTCATGCCCTTAACTGGAACCTTAACAATATCCTTAGTTTCGTCATCACATATAAGAAATCTGATGAAATTAGAATTTTCTACTATGAACAATCCTAAAGCTTTTTTAGTTTTTTAATTTTAAAATACTCAGAAAATGATGAAAAGTATCTACATCAGAAACCAAACTTTGACAGCTCTGAACTGGGGACAAGAAAACGAGCCTGAATGAGAGATTATTAGAGAGAGAGACAAGTTTGCTATGTATTGTTTCTGTCTTGTTGGTCTCCCTAGTGAAAATGCAGTGACTACTGTGTCTTGTGCTAGATGGAGGTGTATCTGCGTTAGTTCTAGCTTGCTAGATGAGAGTTTGCTGCAGGACAGCTCATCCTTTATGAGACTGGCAACTATAGGGGCTGTGTAGGGATGGAACAAACCCATTAACTCCTTGTGAGAGGAATGGATGAAGAAACTCCAGCACAGGAAGGAGCTGTACACCTACAAGTCTTATGTAGATAACAGAGATAAAAATCTGCATTCAGGTGGAGGTATGAAGAGAGTCAATCAAACCTGGGGCATTTTGTTCCCTTCGCTTGCCTTTCGAACTTGATAACTCTGCTTAGGTATCTGTGGGGAAAAGGGTGGTGTCTGAGAAAGATGTAACTTAGGAAAGCAATTACAGACCTGGGAAATGAAAGTCTGCCAGCATGCAGTCAAATTGAGCTGCTGGAGAGTGGCAAGGAGTGAGTAAGTGCCCTTTTTGTTCTGCTTTCCTTCCACCTCCTCCGTCTCTATCAGGCTGTACAAACATAAAGTCCATGTTTCTGTCATTGCAAATCTGGTATAAACCAATTGAAGAATAGAATCACAGCATCACAGAATCACAGAATGTCAGGGATTGGAAGGGACCTCGAAAGATCATCTAGTCCAATCCCCCTGCTGAAGCAGAAACCTAAACGAGATTACACAGGAAGGCGTCCAGGCGGGTCTTGAATGTCTCCAGAGAAGGAGTATTTCAGAGTCCATTAGTTACAGTACTGCCATGTTTTTCTCAAGAACTATCCTTGAAGACTAGACTAGAAATCTGGTCCAGTCACTTACTAGATCTTCCAGCCCTGAGTATTTAACTTGTGAGATTAGTACTAGTCTTGCCTGTTTGTGGATTCAAATCAGCACTTCTGTTTTTCACTTTGATTGGTGTTTATTAACTAGTAACTTAAAATGTATCTTGGTATTTATGTGTATGTTCATCTAATCATGGCAGAAAAAAAAATAGTGGAATAAATTCTTTTTTGTTCAAAGGTCAGATTTTTTAGTTAACAAGTGATAAGGTTCATGCTTGTTCTGTCTTTGTATCACTGAGTCCATGTATTTCAATTATTGCAAAAGTTGTCTTCTTCATTGTACAGAATTCTAGACCTGCTGAAATGAGTAAGAATTTTGCCACCAGGGGGATGATTTTTAGCCTGTTGCCCTCTTGTAAACTCAGAATGATGCAGTCACCTTTTTCAATTCACCTTCATATTGTATATGATAAACATTCCTCTCTTTATGTGCTTATCCCATTTAGGGACTTTGCTCTCTGGTAAAAATTTAAAGTGTGTGTTGCTCTGTTCATTGCACATACATACTATTATAGTTAAATGTATATTTCTAAAACTATGAATTTCTACTATAGAATAAATACCAGCTTCCATTTTAGCTAAACTCTGTAATTTTCTCATTTACTTTCTATTACTTTACACTCTCTGCTCTTTTCCCAAATGCTAACTTAAACACCCATTGTTCCTGAATTAGGATGAAATTGCTTATTGGAAAACGTAGCAGAAAATTGCCATTGCTCTTAGGACATATTCTTTGTTTACAGCAGCTTCTTCTGTCATCACAAAGCTCTGATTTTGCTATGTCCCAGCAACTTAATGTTTTTCTATGGAGCCTTCTGAATGCACAGGCAGAAAATACA
>NW_010305813.1:0-6355 GCF_000700745.2 Antrostomus carolinensis
AAGCATCAGGGGAGACTCGAGGTCGACCCCTCGGATTTTGGAGTTGTGGATACAGAGGATCAGAGACCTGATATGCTCCAACTGAAAAAGAGATACTGGCAGCGTATGAGGGAGTTCGAGCTGCTTCAGAAGTGATCGGTACTGAAGCACAGCTCCTCCTGGCACCCCGATTGCCTGTGCTGGGCTGGATGTTCAAAGGGAGCGTTCCCTCCACACACCACGCAACTGATGCTACATGGAGTAAGTGGGTCGCACTGATCACACAACGGGCTCAGTTAGGAAACCCCAATCGCCCAGGAATTTTGGAAGTGATCACGAACTGGCCAGAAGGCAAAAATTTTGGAATGTCACCTGAGGAGGAGGTGACACGAGCTGATGAGGCTCCACCATACAATGAACTGCCAGATAATGAAAAACAATATGCCTTGTTCACTGATGGGTCCTGTCGTATTGTAAGAAAACATCGAAAGTGGAAAGCTGCTGTGTGGAGTCCCACCCAACGAGTCCAGGACAAAAACCAGGACAAAACCAGGACAATCAGTCATTTTGAAATCCTAGAGGTATAATTCTGCCAAACAGTTTATTACCAAGAACAGTGGTATATTCCTATTAATACTTGAATTTCCTATCAAAGCTAAAAGCTAGGACTAGAAATTAGAAAGTGATATCTCAATGCCTTCATTAAGAAATCACAGAGAAAGTCAAGAGTTCCTACACATTTTATACTGAGTGACTGAATGCGTGGTTGATTGGTTTGGTTTTCTACCTGCAAAATGAGAACTGCTAAAGAAGATATTAATGACTTTTTTCACATATTTACTGTTTGTCATAGACAACTTACAGAAGCGTTGATATTAGACACATCTGCAATAGATGATGAATTAACATATTAAAAACTGGATTCTCTCCTTTTGCTTCATTGAAGACAACTTGTTAAATTTCAGGATTCCCTAAAGTAAGTCTTTGTTGATTCATTTATATTATGACATATTGGTACCTTATTATTGAGCTGGTATATATTGTCAGTGCAAATTTGACTAGTGTTTTCAAAAGAAAAAGCCAATGCAACTCCACATCAAAAAACTAGCTCAAGTTTTCCATTTATTGTTCTCATTTTTTGTGTATCAATCACAGAAGTACAGTTGTCAAAAAACCCAGTATGTATGTATGTATGAAGACAATGACAGAACAGGAGGCTATGGTTCACATGGCTATGAAGACTTAGACAGAAGGAGTAAGTCATAAACATGATTAATGGTATGACCTCAGTTTTCATCTTGGGTGTCAAACTGACACTTATTTCCCATTAATTCTGTTGAAAGGTGAAAGAAAATACAGAAGACACATTAAAAAACACTTTTTAAAGGCATATAAAATAGCTGGTTTGAGCTCTTTGTCATGCCAAAACACTGAACTGCATTATATCTAGGAAAAGGAAAATGGATATTTTTTATTACAGGAAAAAATACAATAAAAAGTACAAAGGAAGTAAAAATACAAATTACAGTAAAAAAAGTACAAAAGAAGACAGTCTTGAGTCATCCTATATTTTTATAATTTTAAAGTTAACATTTCAGTTTATGTTTGCATTTTTATGTAGCTTTTATATGAATGTGTATACACAGCTCTAATCCATACATTTATTTCTGTACTTTCTTACAAACTCATACATAACTGATGAAAAGTAAAGTTAATGTAAATTTAAAGGGACTGTGTTTGTGACAGATGTTTGAGTAAAAGTACAGAAGATTTGTTGATGTTACTTACAAATTGAGGATAATTTGTTGTTAGAGTATGGAATTCCTGTCCCAAGAAACAAGTAAAAGAGATAAATTTATAAACAGAGTAGTGTGCAAAAGAAAATAATGGTAAACTTTGAACAACACGGCTGCTGTGAATGAGGTTGGGTTTTTTAGGTTTGTTTTGGTTTTTTTTTTTTCTCCCTAGAAACAGAAAAAAAAAAAAGATAGTATAGCAACTGGGTAGGTTTTCCTGTATGTGCAAAAGAAAATAATGGTAAACTTCAAACAACATGGCTGCTGTGAATTAGGTTGGGTTTTTTAGGTTTGTTTTGTTTTTTTTTTTTTCTCCCTAGAAACAGAAAAAAAAAAAAGATAGTATAGCAACTGGGTAGGTTTTCCTGCTACTGTGTTACTTCTCTCCACACTCATTCTTCCTTAAGGCTACTGGGTGAAAAAGACCATTTAGTAGCTTTTGTAGTGCAGATAATTATATTATGAAAATGAATCAAATATAAGTGTTTCACACAGATCTGTAGAAGCAGGAATTGCAAGAACATCTAAAAGTCTGACAAACAGTCTCAGTGACTCTTGCTAGTATTTGCCTACAAATCATTGAAGAACTTCTCTAGGTATAACCCTAAGATAACATGAAACATAGTAAAATTATGTTAGTGATTACAAGACAATATCAAATCAGGTTTTAGTTATAGCATAGATTTATAATAGGAATTAGTCCCTTAAAATTTGGCTTATGCTTAGTGCACTCTAGATAGTAGAAGCAAATATACAGATATTTGCTTCTACTATAAATACATGTACATATACATATATATATATATATTTAGTAAATATAAAATCAATTATAGTTGTATGCATGACTATTCAGGAAATGAACATAGACTTTTTTATTTTGAAGGACATAAAATTTTAATGATGGCTAAGTTTTCTTAATACTGGCTGGGTGACTTGACAGAAACTTATACTGCAAAATAGAACAGATTTGGTAGATATAAAAATATTGGCCCATATCTTAAAAAGATATAAATTTAAGAAGTTCTGAGTGATTCTAGCTTTGTTCTCAGAACGATGATTATCTGGTAATGGCTAGAGATTAATCAGTAACATACAATGAAATCAAGGTTATGATGAGTTATTGTTAAGCATTAATTCAATTCTTAGCATTATGAATGCATCTATATTTAGCTTGTTCTATAAATATTACCATTAGCTAACTTTCTTCAGAGCTTTCTATAGCTATCCCTTGAGATATACATTAGTTGAAAAATTGTCCATATATCAGGGAAGAAATTCTACAGCAGGGAGAATCCTAGGCATTTTTGATATCCCATCATGAGAAAGCAGAAGAAAAACATTAATGAACTTTAATGAAAATCTTCCCAAACGATCTACCAACATGCAAACCTCTGTGATTGCATGCTACAAAGAGTATAAGGCACAAAACTGTCCTCTAATTTCACTACTTTCGTTACTTGATGAAGTCACAAAAATGCATTCACCATCTAAACAAGTTAAATTCGCTTTTTTGGCCAATAGTTACACTTAATGTTGATTAGAGAAATATATATTAGCTAGAAAGAGCATCTGCTGTGGAGTAATGGATGCACCTAGATATTAGTGAACCAAAAGACTGGGCAGATGTTTTGTTTCTCAAGAGAGAATACTTCTGTAGTGATTTCACAGTAAAAACTAGCTTTTTTTTTTTAAAAAAAGAGCAATCTTCTAAAACCCATTAACAATATACACTTTTAAAAAATTATTTATGAAGCCATCTGCACTTCCTCTTAAAGTCTAAGTTAATAATTTGAAAGTAATAGAGTAGAAAAATTGCAATCATGCTTTATAGTCCTTTTGTTCGCAACTCTTAATTATATTGCTTCATTACTTTAATTCTGACCATGCTAATACAAAGGTGCCATTTTTTCCCTGTGAAACTCTAAACTAAAACTAATTCAATTCATGTTGGAAAGCAAAGACCATAAAACTAAGTAATTGGATGAAAAATCTGAGACTGATGAGTGCTGAATTCCTCCTTGCATTAGTGTCCATTTTGTGGCTTGTAAACTCTTTGCTCTTTCAATATTGTGATTTTAATTGCAATGTTTGGTTTGGTAATTAGGTTTTTTAATATTACTTCACATATTGATCTTAAATATTAAATAGATGTTCAGCATAAGTTAGCTACTCAGTGTTATCTGTGAGTGATTTTTTGATATCTGGATTTTTATAAACCTGCCACTTCATCATCCAGGCATATTGGCTCTAAATGCTATTAGCTTGGGCATTTTTTTTTTATCCTCATCTCTTCAGCGAAGAGCAAAAGTGAATCTGTGAACTTTGCAAATTGTTAAAATTATAATTTCTTGAAACATTACAAATAAAATTCTGTGTCTGAGACAAAAGTTAATCTTTCATAATCTCAATATTCTATTTTCTTTGAATTTTTATTACTCTGCTTTCATAACATAGGGCATCTGGAGAAGGGTTGAGAGAGGAGGATTCAAATATTTAAGTATATAGTTAGGTGTATCTCTCAATGTCAATACATTTTAGAATAGCGTGTAAGTCTGTCTGCCACTCTTTTTATCAGCACAGAATGCATTTTCTGTAAAAGGTGGATTTCACTGCTGCATGTCGAGAAGGAAAATGACAGACTGGGCTCCTGAACCACCTGTGCCATCATTGCTCTTCCATACATTCATTTTGCATACCTCCATGAGGAAAATGTCACTAACTAATGCTAGCTTGTTTCAAAGGCTTCTTACAAAACTTGGATTATTTCACAGATGCTTCAATAAATAAAGTACTTTAAGTCTTGCTTATCTTTATTGTGAGTTTTTTCACAACTTCCTTCACCATTTCTGAGTTTGCCATAAGAAAGTGTGTCTTTTTTATTCTCAGAGGTAAAATGTGATGGAGAAAAATATTCATCAGAAACAGACAGGTTGTGCTGTTCTTTTGGCATAGGGTAATTTTTATTAATACAGTGATTAAATCATCAGTATGCCTTAGTGTCAAAAGTGATTATTGCCTCTCTAGTTTTTTGTCCTTGGGTTTTTTGGTATTTTTTTTTTTGTTGGGTTTTGTTGTTGCTGTTTAGTTTGGGGTTTTGTTCATTTTGGGGTATTTTTCTGCTCCACTTGGAGATTTATTTTGATTGCTGAACTTCATATTTTATTTCTATTACAGAATCTCTAGATTTTTCATAGGCATAGGCTACAGAAAATAGAATATTTAGTCATTCAAACACACAAATAACTATTGGTTCAACCAGAGAGGTTGTAGCCTTTTTCATACTCCTCTTGCAACAATGGATGCAATATTATTTTCTCTCTTTGGGACTGACAGACTGTACTCTTGCTTTCTATCTAACATGCCTCTGAATATCTCAAGGGAGGCCTTAAACCAGCTAAATCTAGCAGTTATCTGAAGGTGCTGGTGAATGACTGAATTTCTGCTGCAGAGACATGAGGAACACCTCTTTAAGATCATCCATACTCTGAGGATCATGTGGGAGCTAACTGTTTCACCCTCTGACTTTAATGACAGTGTTTGGCTGTTCAAAATTAAAATCCCAAGGGATTAACCTAGCAGTATTTGTGCTCTTGGAAGTCAGAAGGAATTGGCTGGATGGTCACACTCAAAGATTTGTGGTCAAATGCCTAGGTGTCAAAATAGAGACCAGTGATGAGTGGCATCCCTCAGGGGGTAAGTATTGAGACCGGCGCTGTTCAGCATCTTTGTTGGAGTAATGGACAGTGGGATTGAGTGCACCCTCAGCAAGTTTGCTGATGACACCAAGCTGTGAGGTTCAGTCAACATGCAAGAGGGAAGGGATGTCATCCAGAGGGACCTTGACAGGCTTGAGAGGTGGGCCTGTGCTAACCTCATGAAGTTCAACAATGTCAAGTTCAAGCTCCTACACCTGGGTGGGAGCAACCAGAAGCGCAAATACAGGCTGGGTGGAGAATGGACTGAGAGTGGCCCTGAGAAGAAGGACTTGGGGGTGCAAGTGGGTGAGAAGCTCAACGTGAGCCAGAAATGCACACTCACAGCCAAGAACAACAACTGTGTCCTTGGCTGCATCAAAAGAAGCATGACCAGCAGGTTGAGGGAGGTGATTCCGCCCCTCTACTCCACTCTTATAAGACACTACCTGCAGTACTGCATCCCCTCCTGGAGTCCCCAACATAAGAAGGACATGGATCTGTTGGAGTGAGTCCAGAGGAGGGCCACAAGGATGACCAGAGGGCTGGAGGACAGGCTGAGAGAGTTGGGGCTGTTCAGCCAGGACAAGAGAAGGCTCTGGGAGAAATATTATAGAGGTTTTTCAGTACCTGAAGGGCCTACAGGAAGGGTAGGGAGGGACTTTTTTCAAGGGCAGGTAGTAATAAAACAAGGGGTAATGGCTTTAAACTGGAAGAGGGTAGATTTAGATGAGATATTAGGAAGAAATTCTTTCCTGTGAGGGTGGTCAGACACTGCAACAAGTTGTCCAGAGCAGCTGTGGCTGCCCCCTTCCTGGAAGAGTTCAAGGCCAGGTTAGATGAGGCTTTGAGCAACCTGGTCTAGTGGAAGGTGTCCCTGCTCATGGC
>NW_010305813.1:6470-10954 GCF_000700745.2 Antrostomus carolinensis
AACCCATTCTATCTTTCTATGGTTCTATGATCTCAGCTCTTTAATAAAGTAAATCTAAATCAAAGCAGTAAAACTTTGTTTTTCCAGCAAGTCTGCCAATATTCTGAGAATGACATTTTAAAGTCAGTTGCCAGGCTATGATGTGTGGTTTATGCTTGCCATTAGCCTTTTTAATTTTTCCACTGTAAACTTTTTACAGTGTCTTATTCTTGACCAGGATTTCAGAATGTTACTTAAGTAAGTAAGAAATAATACAAGTTATCTGTTTTTTTTGTTCATTTGTTTTGGGGTTTTTTGGGGTTGGTTTTTTTTTTTTTTTTTTTTTTTTCATTGTTTAATATTCTATTTGGAATAGAATAAGCAGAGAATATTTTGTGCTGATATTCGAAGACAAAGTTTTGACTAGTTAGCTTTATAGAGCAGTTACATACAGACCTGACAGGTGCATATCTTCCAATAAAATTCCACTGGGCATTGAGATTGGGATTTTCCAGACACCACAGGAAGCTCTGTAGCATTTACAGTGTAATGAAATTAAGTGACCTTTGCTTTTTGCATTCTTGATGTGAAGCACACCTGGTTTCTGTGCTTGATTAAACAGGCAATGCTGATGATCCACTTCTGCTGTTACAGCATTGATTCCGGAATAATGGTTGCAGAGACTGTAAAGCTGATTCATAACCTCAGCAAAAACTGTGAGATTATTTCTACTCCTTCCTTCAAACTCTGCTGAAACTCATTGCTCAGCTGACTCTTGTACCATGTCCTCTTCTAATTATTTAAATTATTTAAATTCATTAAATAATTGGATGATTTCCTTCTGGAGCCTTCTAGTCTTTAAGAGGTTTTTTTTTGTTACTGCTTAGGAGCAGATGCCATCAGGCGTACCTTTGACGAGAGTCCGTGCCCTTCAATGTAGCAATACATAATTGTAGTATGACAGGTTTTCTGTGCATCAGGCACAAGGAGTGAGATACAGTGACTACTTTTGGCTCCAAACATTGCATTTGTGCTTTCATGCCTACTATAGAGTATAATTCATTAGCTGTAGCACCTGAAAGCCAATGAACAAACCAGGGTTTTCTGGTTCACTGAAAAGCCAATGGTTTTCTGGTTTCACCTGAAAGCCAATGAACAAACCAGGGTTTTCAGGTACCCGGCCTTCCTTGGAAGTCCTGGCCATGCTGTTTCTCCTAGTACATGGAGAGGAGCTACTCACACCATGTTGGCTCAACACTACAGGGAAACTCCTAGGCCAGTCAGTTATCTTTCCTTCTCCAGGGTGGTAGGGTTAGAACTGGGCTCTGGACTGAACATTAGGTATTGACTGAGGCATCTCAAATAGACAAACACTCAATTTTTTGGTCTCGAAGCCAAGAAGAAAGTGGTATCCTTAGTATCCGTGTTACCCCAGAATACCTTCTGGAACAGTTCACGTAGGGGAGTCACAGATACCTCAGACTTTCAGACTTGCTTTGTAAGGATATAAAAATTGAAACTTAGTATTTTTGAAACAAACATGGATTAAGTCTGTTGCTATCAACCACTGATGCTGGAAAGTTACCTAGATACTCTGGAAAGCAAACAGCGATCACACATAGAGGGAGAAGAAGATACTAGGTGACAGAAGACTTTCAGTGACATTAAAGATTAATAAAATATTTTTAACTGTCTCAGAAAAAAATACAGTGATATTTTGCATACTTCACACATTATCCCACTTTCTAAATTTGGTTCATTTCACATTTAAATAAAGGGGAAATCGCACATCTATGGTTTCATGAGAAACTTTTCTCATGTCCTGAAACTTTGGAGTGCAACAGCCTTCACTACTTGGGAAGGGTGATATCTGAACAAGGCAATGACAGATGTTTTCCCATTTGATAGCCCTTTTGAGGAGTCTTCAAATTCCTAATTAGTATGTCGTACCTTCCTGGAACTTGAAATGAGAAAAATTGGGTTGTTTCTGAGATTACTCCTATCATGGGAAAATAGCTTACTATTGAGCTTCTGAAGTGTTTAGAGGCACCACTGGTGAATGCTGGCCATAGTGACTTAAATAGGTGAACAAGTCTTTGCTAATACCTGAAAGGGACACGTGTGTTTGTGTGTGAAAATGTGTGTGTGTTTGTGAAAATTGTCACTAGCTAAAAAGGTAATTTCTTTAATATCGTTGTGTGATGCTTTGCATTGCCTTAAGCTGTGTTTGATTTACAGCCTGCTCTTAATCTGGTTACAAATCTCAATATTAGAAAAAATAAGTTCATCACTGTATCAACTGCTGAACAAATTGCTCATGAACTGCAAGAGAAATGATCAGGCGATTGCAACAGGTTTAACATTCTGAAGTCTGCAGATTGCCCCTGTTGAAGTAGCAACAGGAAAAATAACATTCTGCAAATCTGACAGAAGTTAAAAAGTAGTAGTTAACAAGTCTGAGAGAAAGAATGAGACAGTGGCTACTGTTCTTTCTGCTACATTTGGTGGAAACAAATGGGTGTATGAAATAGGAATTTCACAGAGTAATTTTGCAGTTCTGTGAAAAGTTAGGGAAGTACTTACTTTTTGAATGAAAGTGACAAACATTAACAATATTAATAACACTTTTCCTCTTTTTTTCTGACTAGCTTTAATTTGGATCAAGTCTTCCGAAAGAGACCTTTCTCATAGAAATCATTAGTCACTCATATCTACTACTATTATTATGACAACAAGGAAAAAGGAGAAAACAGAAAATATATTAATACTGTGCATTAGCATTGCATTGCTTATTTGCATGGTGACAACTTTTAGCATCCATCTCATCTGTGCCTGTAGTATCATCTCACTGCTCCTAGTAATACTTGAAGCCAGCTATGAAAACTCAAAGCAGTTGCCTCCCTGTGGAATTATTACTGGAGGTGACTTAGGAATCTCTCTATACCTACATCTCAAGAGCAAGTACAGCGTGAGGGAAACTTTCAGGGTGGAGTGCAGTTGGTAAGTGAGAAATCTATTCCATGGGAGTTCCCTAGGTACAGCCTGCAACCTTAAAGTCGCTGACTCTAAGAGAAACAGCACAGAGGGTGGAGTGGAGACACCACAGTCAGGCTCTGTGCAGAGCAGAGGGGAACTTGATGATGCTATGGAACTGATAAGCCACATGGTTGCTACCCTGAGACAGCAATTTCTCATCTTTCTGCCAAAACCATGTCCTCAGTGGAACTTTCCTCATTATAATATCATTATAATGCTAAACTACACCTCCATCCCACTAGCTACCCACCTCTAAGGTGAACACATGCTCTGAATTTTCTCCAGTATATGCCTTTAAAAGCAAAGTGAGGAAGTTCTAATAAAGGTATGTATAACTAGAGTCACTCAAGCTCCACCTGAAAGTAAGAAAATAGTATAAAATAGCCTGAGACAGGGGATGTTAGGGAAGATACCATCACAGACAAGTCGGGAAGATACCATCACAAACCATCTCCAACTTCTGGGACTAGTCGACAGATTGAGCCTCTCTTCCCACTCATAAGGATGCCTATTGGGTGAGATTCAAACTTCCCCCAGGAAAGTTAAAAACTATAGAGTTGTTTTTTCTTTCTCTTAATGTGTGTGTAGATTTATTTTAAGTATCTACACTTTGTTTTCCTTAACATGTTTGTAGATTTATGTTCCTAAGTACCTTCACTCATTTTTGCAGACAGTGTATTTATCATTGGCAATCCAAAAGAGCCTGTACTCTGTTGTTTCAGTACACTGCACCATTCATTAATCCAGTCGTGACAGTCCTCATTGAACACAACCAAGTGTGGCCGTGTAAGTTCATTTAAACTGGAGGTGCATTGCAGTATCAGTGAATCCAGCCATGAGAGTTCTCAATGAATGTGAACAGGTGGTTGTGTTAGTTTTGAACATGACTGGACTGTTGTGCTGCACTATGAGTATTTTGATTGATTGGACCTGATTTAATGAATAATCCAGACTGCACTGTCTGGTTGTCTTTTGTCAGTATTTTAGTCTTTCATCAGCCTTCTTTAGATTTATGATCTACAGTTTTATGATTATTTGCTGAACATATGGAACACCCCTAGAATCAGAAATAGTGTCTCCAGGATCCCAAAGGAAATATGTTTCTTTTGTAACATTTTTTTATTAATAACTTCTCTTTAGGATCTCTTAATTTTTTAATCTATTCACTGGGGATTTCATTCATGTTAAACATTGATTCCTATTTATGTGGTTGTAGATGGATCATCCCACCAAAGACTCAATAGCAAGAATTCTTCCTTATTCTGGCATCATTTTTTAATACCTTTTGTTACTTCTCCACTGTCAAGTGACATGGTACAGAAGGAGTGAATCTGTAGAGGTGACAGCTCTGAGGACCTGTCATCTACACTATGTGCATCTCAGTAGTTTTACTTAAGGTTAGCTTTAATGAACCCTCAGACTGAACCCTCAATGTGACTGGTACATGTAGGGACAGTAGGTGCACAGCA
>NW_010305813.1:10977-24014 GCF_000700745.2 Antrostomus carolinensis
CTGCTGAGCTGAAAACCATGATATGAGGCTGGATGATGATTTGCTTCAAAGTTGTAATCCTGATCCTATAAAAAATGCTAACTTAAACACTCCCTTCTTATCAAAATTAGCAAAACCATCTGAAAACAGGCCTACTTGAAATCTTAGTCTCTGTAAAATCCTGCCAGGTACCAACCTTTTATTCTTCATAGTATAAATTCCTTTTCCATTTCCCTAATATTTGATGTTAAGTTTTTAACTAGCCGGGTCACCTTGCTTGAGACTTTTAAGCTATTGCAAAATATCAACAAACTTTTGAGCCTTTTGTTATACTTCCAAAATTGTAGGGATTAGCAAAATAAACATTGAATACCAGAAATTCCCAAGCAGTTTTAGTTAGAACTTCCAAATATAATTTATATTGGACATGATAATTTGAAAATTAGTTTAAATGTAACAGGTAATGTTTAATATATGACTAATGTCCTGAAAATATTTGTAACCATTACAAAGTTATAAGCATCTTCTTTTCTATTTGTTTCTTTATTCCTCTAAACCAGAAGATCATTGTAGTACATTTTTTTACCCTTTTGGTAGCTCTAGTAACCTTGACATTTTCATCTAATGAAAACTTGTGATTACTAGAATTTTTTTCTCCCTTTTCAGTTCCTTATGCACTTCAGTTCATTCTCCTTTTTTTTTTTTTTTTTAAGACACTGCAGTATGAATTTCTCTAGATTTTTTACTGACACCTTCAGTTTGTCATTATTTATTTATTCTGACTGCCTTTTCCCAAGTTTTTTTTTAATGTAACTTAAATATAGTCTATATACACTTATTTATAATTTTCACTTTCAGTTCTTTTTTTATAAGGATGCTTGTATTTCATGATACTTTCTTCATTCTTGGAACCCTGACATTTTTTCTTTTGTAAATTAACTCCTCTTAACAAATCAAAACTTTTGATTGACATCTCCGTCTCCATTCTTTCCCATTCATTGAATTTTACTTGCAATACTCACTAACTTTTAATGTTTTTTGACAAGTGGGTTCATTAACTTTTGGGACTGCCTCTGTTTCCAACAAAAAAATAGTAATTAGTTTTTGTATGAGATTATATTTTTTGTTTCTATTTTCTTCGAAGTACAAAATTCTTTTTTAGCCTTGACAGTTATAGGCTCGCAGAAGAGGTATTGTAAAGAGGATGCCTGAGCTGGACTGGATTAAAGATACTGGTTTAGGGCTAAAAGGTATGCTATCTAACTGGTTGTAGTGGTTTCACCCTTTTGATTTGCAGCCAAACACAGCCTGCTCTCTCACTCTGTCCCCTCCACCCCGCCTGCTCCAGGGAGTAGGGGAGAGAATTGGAAAGAAAATGACAAGGAGACTCATGGGTTGAGATAAAAACAATTTAATAAGTAAATTAAAATGATAATGATAAGAACAGTAATAACAGAATATCCAATAAGTGATGCACAGTGCAATTGTTCACCAGCCACTGACCGATGCCCAGACTGTGCCAGCCAGCGATCCCAGAGCTGAGACAGTCCTGAAACAGAAACCCCCGCAGAGCGAGCCCAAGCGATCTCCAAGAGAAATACCCCCGTCTTCCAGTCAACCCTGGTTAATATACTGACATGATGTGGTATGGTATGGAATATCTCATTGGCACATCCAAATACCAGTTTTGGGCTTTGCTATTCACTGCGCTTCTCCCTCCCAGTCCTAATGCAACTGTGAACCAGCCAAATATGATGGCCTTGCGCTCCAGCAGCAGCTAACAACATTAGTACTTTATCACCTTCCTTATCATAACAAATTCCATACTGAAACTAAAACACAGTTATTCTAGCTAATAAGAAGAAAATTAACTCTATCCTAGCAAAACCAGGACACTGGTAATCTTCAGCTGTGGTTCATTGTCTGATTAGTTTACTCAATTTTCAATAACAAAGGATCCAGATATACATTGCATGCATTTAACACCAGGTTTTCTGTATATACACTTAGATGTATTATTGTTGTCATAATCACTGAAAGAGCTCTTTTGCAAGTTGTGTTAAACACTAGTGTTTACTGAATATATATGCATTTCCTGAGGACGACATTGGGGTGACCTCACCCTTCTGCAGAACTTGTACTCTGAACTGGGTATACAAATAAAAGAGAC
Source organism: Antrostomus carolinensis (assembly GCF_000700745.2). Taxonomy (NCBI): domain Eukaryota; kingdom Metazoa; phylum Chordata; class Aves; order Caprimulgiformes; family Caprimulgidae; genus Antrostomus; species Antrostomus carolinensis. The sequence continues at coordinate 13,127 of NW_010305813.1, forward strand.
AAAATCAGCTTCATATTTTAGGATGGGGTCTATACCCTTGGTTATTGTCTGCTGATGTAAATCTTAGTTTTGGGAGACCTGTAACTGCCTGGGCACACCAACCCAGATTTTTTCCTCTGCTCATGACAGACTTCCTCATAACTGGAGTATCTGTAAATGAAAACTTGACTATGTCAACTGTAATGCAGCTTCTTACTTGCACGAATTTTTCAGATAGGATAGTTCTTGCCTCCCTGGAATCACCTGTGTGATTCATCTAATGGAAACATGAGGAATCTAGCCCAGACCAGGTGTGTGCGCTACATTTACAATGAGTAGTACTCAGAAGGGAAAATTTGTGTCATGTTTTTGTGTTTGCCTTCTCTTTCCATTATGTGTTTGCTTTATGCAATTGCCAGTAACTGGATAGCCGTTGGGTGTTTAGGAAAAAAACCCAAACAAAACTAAACAAAAAAAACACCTACAAAGCCACAAAACCCTTGAACAACTAAAGCACAGACCCTTAATCTTTTGACCAGTTCAACTGTCTCTTTGGGCAAGATGATTGAGCCAGAATGAATAAAAAATAAATTCACCACATCACAAATTCTTGAGTCAAAAATAATTTTGAAATGATCATTTAATGAATCAAATCTTCAAAGTCAATTTGCAATTATACTCATCTCTGAAGCAGAAAGCTTGGAACTCATTATTTGGCAGATTCCAGGGCCAAGTATAGGTACAATTTGGCCTAAAAAGTCTTTGGCTGACAAACTGAGCAAAGAAGTAAACAAATATACTGGTCTTGGCTTTTGGAGTTATAGGCACATTTTAAATAGAATTGCTTCTAAACACAGCTGCAGAACTGAATCTCTGATGTAATAAAGCTGTCTGGTTTATGGCAGACATACATCAGTGCTGCTCTGATAGCTCAATCTGTTAGAATCACAGAATGACAATAACTTCTTTGTGTATTACAAATAAATCAGTGCTATCACTCAACATGTTTAGCTAAATTGTAAATCATCTGGTGTAAGTTTTGCTTGAGAAATATAAAGCTGTTGGAGTTCAAGAGTATGTAAAATTAACAGAAAAATGTTGAAGATTTTATCTATTTCCTCCACCAACATATTTATTTCACTCAAGGGACTTAACCACATGCATTTGGAAAATTAAAGTAAGAAAAATAACACTTTAATAATTTTCTCCCCCTACATCCAGACTCATCAACAAGCCAATGAGCTGTGAGCATATGTAGAAGCCTTTTAAAAAGAGAGAGAAAAAAAAAAATTCCTGTAAAAAAGTCTAGGCAAGATCCTTTTACTGGTGTCTGAGTCCAAACAGCTTCAGTTTAGGATAAGTTGTAAACATGAGATTTTCTAGAGAAGTGTTCATCCTGTTTTCCCCTACATTTATGTTTTTGTATATATAAAAGGGGGGAATCTTTTTGCCACAATTTGTCCATGCAGTTTTGTTTATTTAAATGACTTTGTCTATACTTATTCTCTGAAGCCATCAAATTGGAGTTGACAGAAGTGCCTCTACTTTTAAGTGCAAAACTGCACTTCAGCCCACAATCTCCTGTTCACTCGCTATTGATATATATTTTCCCTTGTGGTAAAGGCATGACAGAAAATGAAACATAAGAATGAGGGGTTATATGGCATTTTTCAGTAGAAATTTAACTACTGTGTATTAAAAAAAATTTAGGATTTTTATTTGATCAATTGGGCATTCTGGAGCGCCCTGTATGCTACAAAAGCAAAGTTTAAACTGAATGAGATGACTGGAAAGACTTCACTCCCTGATCTCAAAGCATTTGATGTCAGATAATATTTCGGGAGATATCTGAATTTTTTTTTTTTCTTGAAAACATACCTATGCCAATTAGATGTTATTTTTACATGATGAGATTTTCTTAAACTGATATTAAAATAACAAATAAAACTAAGTTAAAGGAAGCTCAGTAAAAATATTTTTTCTTCAAAATCCAAAGTTTGGACTGGATTATTTGTTATATAGTGCTAAATTGGTGTAAGTTGCAGATCTGTACTTCCACCACTGTTTTCTGGCAAAATCACATGGTTCTCAGGCTGGTACAGTTTAAAGCAGACTAGGAGGTCAACATGAGCCTGCTCACAAGAACACCCAGGAAACTGTTCTGATCAGCTTTTCACAAACTGAAAATTTTCATATTCAAGCAACACTCACAGCTGGGTAAGTGTGGCTGGTTTCCAGATTATTTCAGTATGCTTCTTGGAGAGTCTGGGATAAGACTGGAGAGCCAGCTTGGTACTGTCAGCATGCTCTAAATGACTTGGACAAGTTCGGAAAACTGACTTAATCAGTAAAAACTAGACTAGAACCCACAAAAATGGGTCACTATCATCCTATTGTGGTTCCAATTGAAAATTAGCTCCTGTTTTCCAAAAAAGAAAAAGCAGTTATAGGTTGAGGTGAACCAAATTCTCTGGAGTTTCACTGAGCGGTGAATAAAAATAGTGAAAAGTAGTATTATCTTCCCTTATAGCTGCAACGTCTTAGTCATTATTGATTACTGCAAAGGCTGATTTGTTTTGGTTAGGTTACTGGAGACAGTGAGCTCAATCCTGCAGCATCGTGATGCTGGAACACTCTGGAGCTTCAAGTCAAGCTACAGCTGCTGTATTTTTCCCTGGCAGACACCAGTCTGAGCTGAGTGTGTTGATCAGAACAGGCGGACAGCTGCAGCATAGCATGGAGAGTTGCCATGTGAAGTCCACATTGTGCACTACCACTCATACAAATGAAACACAGCTCATGTTATCAAGTAAGAATATTGCATACACTTTATCCAGTTATAGGTGCCTTTTTTATTCATAAAGTAATGAAAAGGCATCAGCTGAGTCTTTGTTGATTAGCTGGTTCAGCACTGTTGTTGCTCAATTGAATTATGTTACATATGTCTCTTATATGCCCAGTTCTAAAAAGAGAAGCCTGAGTCCACAAGTAACAAAGATTAATTAATCCTACTTTAAGATACTGATAAGTAGACAGACATTTTTCCTTGTTACCATATGCCTCCCACTAGCCATCGCTGTGTCTTTCTCTTCATTTTTCACTATGTTTCTTTTGCTAAATTATAGTTCCAATCTCTACTGCCAGAGATGGTTATTTATAACAATCTTCTCCATGAAAACACTAACATAAAAGCCGTGAGCTCAAAGCAGAACAATGCCATCTCTGAACATTTTGAATGGTTACAATGGTACAGAGTGGTTTTTGCCAGAGAAAAGGCAGTTGCGGTAACTACTCCAATATGAGGAGAGGTCTGCATGTGGATTCATATTAAAGACCTTATTTTTTGGTAACTACTCCAATATGAGGAGAGGTCTCATGGTCGCATGTGGATTCATATTAAAGACCTTATTTTTGAGTTTTGTCCTGGAATAACATACTTGGTTTTGACTTAGTTTTAAAGAAAGAATCAACAAGAAAACTAAGAAGAGATGATGATGAAAGCAACAATAAGCACTGTAGTTCAGACATGCTAATATTTATGAGCTGCTTTCAAAAAGACTGGAGGAAGTTTGGTTTGGACTGGCGAAAATTCAGGCACAGCAGAGAAGAGCTTGTGTCATACAGCCTTTTTCGTCTTAGACTCCTTTAGGTTGGAAAAGACCCTTAAGATCATTGAGTCCAAATCTTCTCCATAGGCAGAAATGTCTTTGCACAGCGGTATCTCCTTCTGGCAGAATTCTGTCTCATTTCTTATGATGTCTGTCACTAGATGTCTACATGAAAAAAGACAAATGTTTTCTTCAATGCACTGACAGAAATAGCAATGAAGTTTGTGACTGTGGGTTGTTCAGAAATGAGGGAAAGGAACAATCTAGTTAAATCTTTATCAATGTAACTTGGTAAAGTTTGTTATTGGGTAGGGACATAATCAATAAATTAGTGATCATTCTGCAAGGCAAGAAGGATCAAAGAGGTATTCGTTTGACATGCATTTCACTCAGTCTTTCAATGAGAGAGAAATATATGAAAATTAACAGGCTCTATTGACTGACATCTACACACACACACACACACACACACACACACACAATTTTATTTAAAACTATTAAAAAATTATCTTTGAAATAAACAATTTTTTCCTTAAATCCATACATGTTTGATTTACCTGAATGACCTTCAGTAGTTTACATCTCTATGCATTTTTTTTCACAATTTTGTTTGCCTCGGGACACGGTTCAGCTTTTCTGAGACTCCACCTTCTGAAACCAGGGCTGAGTTTTAGTGCATTAGATAGATAAAGCTTTGATGATTGATTAGCATCTGTAAAATAACAACAATGAAATGAAATTATCACTTTCTAGACTACATCTGTACTGATCTCATGCTTTTGGAAAAGTGGCTGCAGTGCCCTCTGCTGTTTTCCTCATGGGACTGGGAAAATCTCCCAAGAGATTTTACTCTAGTCCTAAGGACTGGTTATTGTAATGTATGAAATATAAATCCTCTCAGAGAGAATACTGTGTTGGTGTACTATAAAATCTGAAGGTATTAAGAAAAGCACAAAGCACATTTTTTTTCTGTAATAAATGCATTAATCTGAAAATCACAACAGGATCTTGAAACTGACATTCACACTGAACACATCGATTAATGTCATTCTCCTCTCTTTTGGCCCCTCTTCAGTATCTGTATTTCCGAACTTTCATTTTTCAAGTTCTGCATTGAGAAGAAACAGAAAATAAAATACAAATATTCTTGGAGTATTACAGAGAAATCTAGATGTATGAAAGTATCACCAAGATAAACAGTTTGAGGAAGGAAAGGTGGAATATTTGTGAGAGGAGGGATAGCTAAAAATATGAAGTTGAACAATTTGTATTTCATTAACAGAAAGAAAAAAAAAAGTTGTTATTATTATATTGATTAATAGTTTTATTCCTCAGAATAAGAGGAATAAAATGTGAAAGCTGGGTTTGGACACTAAAATTAAAGGTGAAGACCCAAGACTCCTGGTTACATCTGCAACAGAAAGTAAACTGGGGCCAAGATGTTCTATGTTGGTTCCAGATCTGGCCCTCAACTGTAGACACTACCAAGTTGTCAGGATGCACACTTACAGAGACATGGCCTGTGCCAGCTAGCACTTTTCCAGGTAATGGCTAGGCATGTTTAGTATAGCACGGGATAGGGTTCATCCTAAAAAAACAATTTTGTCATGGTTTGGCAGAACGAGAGATTAAAGCCATGGGGTTGTGAATACTACTTTACCAGTTGTTTCTGGGCTGACAAATGGTCTCTAGACAATGTTCTAAAGTCCAGGATATATCCTGCTCCTGTTTCTTCTTATTCACTAAAATTGGCATTGATGAGATATTAGGAAGAAATTCTTTCCTGTGAGGGTGGTGAGACACTGCAACAGGTTGCCCAAGGAAGTTGTGGATGTCCCCCCCCTGGAAGCTTTCAAGGCCAAGTTGGATGAGGCTTGAGCAACCTGGTTTAGTAAAAGATGTCCCTGCTCATGGCAGGGGGGCTGGAACTTGATGATTTTTAAGGTCCCTTCCAACCCTAACCATTCTGTGATTCTATGATATGACAAATGGAAAGTATTTAGTGACTTTTGACATGGTCTTTTTAATATACCTTTTAAGTTTCTCTTGATGGTCTCATAATGACTATATTTGTAAAAAAATCAGCTGACATTTTTAATGGTATTAAACACATCTGATACAAAGATAAATCTTTATACCAGTATGGGATGTATATATGAAATCCAGGACTTCTTTGTAGCAGAGAATTTAGTATTTGCTAACTTTGACCAAGCATAAAAAAAAGCAAAAATCTTATTTCTGCTGTTATTCTCTGTTTAGGGATTCAGGCCTATGTCATACACACACAGACTCTCTGTTCTCCCCTGCTGATCCCCAGTCTGTCTCACTTTGAAACTGTTTTGTTTTTTTTTTAAATATGCCTAATAAACCTGAAAGAACCAAGATAGAGAGTGAGAACAACGTAGTTTGCTCAATACTAGATGCTAATATTGCAGTTTAGCTGTATGCCTCATTATTCTATACTCAGATAAGGCTACAGATCCCATCTGATTTTGAAGTAGACAGAAAGAGACTTCTGTTTAGGTGTTGTTATTATGAGGGCAAATGGGGTATAGGTATCTGGGATATGATATTTGCAGGTAGCTGGAGGGCTGGATGATTGTGTTGACCTTTTTTGAGGAGTAACACAAGCTTAAGTTCTCCTTTTTGATATTCCTTGAAGGTACCATGTCATCCCTGCCAGAGCATGGCTTTATGTCCATACAGTGCAGGTAGGGGATGACTTTGCCCATATAAACAATCTCTTTTAAAATGTGCACTTCTTTGTCCAAAACTGTCTTCTGCCCTGTTTATTACTGTTATATTTTTGGAGGCTTTCATTAGTATTTATTTATTGAATTTTAATGGTCTTGCCAAGGTTATGAGTGCCTTGGCAGAGGGACTTGATAAATTCTTTTCTTGCTGTTACTGGCTTAGTCTCTCTTAGTACAGATGAATTTAATCATGATGGTGACATGTGGCAATTCTGCAAAATAAAGCCCATTAGAAGCCACTTCTTTTTAAAATCTGACTGTTCATTAAGCATGAACAATTACTCCTCTTTAGATCTTTTTAGCATATTCATAACCAAGACTTGCAATAATGTCATATTAATAATTTGTCATAAAGTCAAATGTATACCTCTAAACACATAGAATATACATGCATCTTGATACATTAATAATTTTGTTTGACGAGTTAAGGTACTATATTATATTTTATTTATGCTGCAAATATTATTTATTATTTCTTGTATTCTATTTTTCAAGATTGTTAGGATCAGTATTATATATTATTTGTATAGATTAATATTTCAAACATCTTTTATCTAGTTCTATCTTAAAACAAGACATTCTCAATTCTGTTACAAGTTACAAATAGTGGTTGCATTAACCAACAAAAAAAAAGCAACTGCACAGCTGGTGAAATTCATATGTCATAAACTATGAACTAATGTGTTATAAAAGGAAATTAGTAAGACACATTTATCAAAACCAGAAGGGTGCAAAGTGAGGACTATGCCACTATTACTTCCATTTGCTTTTATAGATGATTCTTTTTTTTTTTTTTTTTTTTAAACAACCTGAAATCAGCTGGCCGGTCTGCCTGTCCCTGGCAACCAGAACAACAACTACCTTCCCATAATTTGATGTGCAGTCAATCAGCAACATCTTCTGAATATCCTTATAGGTTCTTGACTATGCTGTCTCCTCCAGCATGAAAGAGGTTTATGCTATAGCATAGCCAAACTTCTTTCTTCAAATGTACAATCATACAATCAATATCAAAGAAATAGAGTGCTGCTCATAGTCAGCTCCTGCTCAGAGTTAAGCTTCCTAAGCTTGATACTTGCACAGTATCCACCTTAATATAAGCTACAAGTTCAGATAATTAACATCTATATTCTACATCCAGCACAAGCTGTAAGCCCAAATGGTCTATGGTCTAAACCAAACAAGCTATCTGGAGATCACATTGTCTCTCCTGTAACCAGTGTATTGAACTAAGACATCTGTTTAGACAGATTTGGACTTCGTAGCTTTTCATGTGAGAATGACACAAGGTGATTTAGTTTGTCATGAAAGAAAGAATCCTAGAAAATCACGGTGATAGAATCATTGAATCACACAAACATTAAAGCTGGAAACAGCTTTACCCAGGGAAGAGCTAATACCATTATTATTTCCCCAACATCTACAATATAAATCTATAGACATATAAAGGACTCCTAGGATATAAGATATTTATTTTTAGTCCTTCTAACCCCAAAGAACTATTACTTGAATGCTGTAGGTTATAATTTATCCACCAGTGAATAAACATCCATAGCATATTCCAGTACCTCTTATTGGGTTGACTTGACAAGTTGTACAGGAAGAAATGTACCATGAAATTCTGAATATGAAAACTAACAATATCTAAAATAACTGTTCACAGGGGGTAAGTAACTTTCACAGCATCCCAATAGATAACTGGAAGTAAAGCTTTCCCCACGTATTACATGTTAAAATATACTAAGTTCTTAAACACACTTCCTGGTCAAAATAATTCAGTTGGCAACTGTCCTCTCTCTCTCTCCTCTCCTCTTGCCCTTAGAATATGGGAAAAGCCTGCCAAAATTAAAAATTGTCTGAAAAGTCTGTGCTATTTTATTTTTCAGCATAAAAATCACAACTATTCAAAATCCAAAGGTGTCATGTATTTGAGTGAAATGCTGCACTTTGGTAAAAAATTGCAACACTTCCAGAAATGTATTTAGAACTGTTCAGTCAGTTGAAAGATTGATATTTCAATTTGTTTTATTTTCAGACAAAAGCAAATGTTAAAATACTAGGTATACCGCATAGGAAAATAATTTCTGAACATCTGTACTTATAAATGATTTATGGCATGATAGTGTGAATGCTAACAAAGCTTCCTATAAGGGGAGTAGATCTTTCTGTATGTCAACATGAATTCCTGGATTAAAATTTCTCATAAACAATGTTATCTGTCTAATCTAAGATACTTGTCACCATGTGTGGTGGTTTCACTTGGTTAGCACCTGGCTAGCAGCCAAACACAGCCACTCACTCACTCACTCCCCTACACAGGCAATAGAGGAGAGAATTGGAAGGGTAAGAGTAAGGAGTCTAGTAGGTTGAGAAAAGAACAATTTAATAATTGAAATACAATAAAATTTTAAATAATAATTATATTAAAATATTATTCACAATAATAGTAATAAGAAAGTATGCAAATAAATGATACATAGTGTAATTGCTCACCACTCTCAGAGCAAGCCCAGTCTGTTCTCAAATAATGACCCTGGAGGAGTCACAGTCCCAAAACCCAAAAATGCAATCCCAGAAGAGGAAAAGCTCAAGTGAGAGCCAGAGAGAACCCCCCATGACAGAAAGCCCCTCATTAATACACTGAACATGACATTGTATGATATGGAATATCCCACTGGCATATCCAAATGCCAATCTAGTTTATTAATTTTTATATTGCTTGCCCTCCCCTAGACTTTGCACCTGTAGACTAGCAAAATGGGAAGTCCTTCAACTTCCAGCAACAATTGAAAACATTTTTATATTATCAACATTTTTCTCACAACAAATCCCATAATGAAACCAAAACACAGCACTATTCTAACTACTAAAAAGAAAACTAGGTCTGTCCTATCTAAAAACCAGGACACCATGGTATCTAACCATCAGAGAGTAAACAAATATATCACCAAATATGTTGAAATTCTTTTTTTTAAATAAAAAATTACAACATCTCCTAGTCTTCTGTTTGTCCAGCTCTGTTACAAGGCATATCTTATCTCTTCCTCTCTCTTATTATCTTGCTTTATTTTGGCAGTTACTCAAACCTAAATAGTGAAAAAGTGTCATCAGTGTAAAGTTCTATAATTTGGCTAGTAAATAAGAGAACCCCAAGAAAATACTTCTTCATAAGGAAATATTACTTTATAGAAAATGAAACTTTTTACAGAAATCTTCATACCAGTCTGACAATCAGAATCACAATGCAAAAGTATAGTGATGGAAATACTTTCCCATAATAAACAATGCCAGAAGAGACAAAGTGTTCCATTCAAACATAATGCCAATCTTTTATTTACTTCATCTAAATAAAATTTTTAACTCTTCATCCTCTCATATTTCGGAAAAATGTAAAAGCATATTAAAGTTGCTGCTCCTTTCAAGGTCCAGCTGAAAGAGTGACAGGTGAATATTCTGGCTTGACCACCTTTTGGTCATTCCTGTAACAGCACCCTGAAGAAAGATGTATTTTTCACAGGCTCCTTCTTTTGTATTAGATTAACCTTTTATCTTAAAGACTGGTCATAGCTATTGATTCAAAGTTAGATACCTGAGTAGCGCAGTACCTAAGAACACTGTTGTGTTCCTCAAACTGTTAGCTAGTTTGGCGTAAGACGCACTTTATAACTCCTGGTTTCTTAAATAGTTGAATTTTCATAGGAATAGGGTTGTGAGCAGCCATTTCATCAGTTCTATAGTTACTCCTGTGCTTACTGAACTGTAGAGCCTACGACTGCTGCAGTTACTTCCATCTTGTGCCTTATTTATGCAAAGTAAGATGTCTCTCTCACATTTACTATTCTTGGTTTGTTCAGATAGCGACATGCAAAGATGTTTGAAATCTCTACAATATCTTAAGAAAGAAGAGCCAGTCTTCAGCCAACTTGCCCTGCTCTGCACACTACTTCTGTAGTAAAGAACTTCTCTGAATTTTTGCTTAATATGTCACTGAAAAAATTATGTCTTTAAAAATGACTTTTCCTATGATGTTGTTGTAGCACTGCAAGTTACTAGTCCCCCCAAAAAATCTTACAGCACAAAAAAATCTCAAGAATTCTCCCCATTTCTCCAAAGTAATGTGATACTTATTGAGGATGCTATGGTTCCAATAGTGTATTATTATACTACATCACGAAAGGACAGTGTGCAGAGCTTGAGATGGTGTAAATTTACCCTTTGATCAACTTTACATAAATTCTTAACATTATTAACAGAACTAGGAATATCAGTCTCTGTCACTCTCTGCAGTTGTATTTTAAGGGTTGATATACTGCTTTGCTGTCAGTTTCGAGTTAAAATAAAGAGCAAGAATAACTGTGTTGTTATGCAGCATTCTGCTAAGTGAGGTTGGGTGTAGCTGCTAGAAATGTCACAAATTCCATGATAAAATCTTACAGTTCCCAGATCTTATGGGCATTTATAGACAGATGTTGACAAATGCTAACCATGGGAGTATTTTGTACAGAAATGGCTTGTAGGACTGGTGGGAAGAAGCCAGAGAGTGGTGGT
>NW_010305814.1:0-7546 GCF_000700745.2 Antrostomus carolinensis
CACCTCTCAAGCCTCTCAAGGTCCCTCTGGAATAACTTCCACAAGGGCCCCCAGGGACAGAGAAGTTAGAACAAGGCCTGTTCTAAGAAACACTTATTTTTTTTTGCATCTTCTTGCCTGAAAAGAATTTATGAACTCTAGTATTGCTGTCAGTCACTGGGACTTCTGTGTGTGTAGGCAGCTACCCTTAGAGGAACAAAAGTCCTTAAAGAATTCAAAACTAGCTTTGAAATGGTAATGAATGTTTTGTCACACACATCTCAGGGAGAAGGGCCAGATCCTAAAGGTGTCACAGCCATAGATGACACAATTAAGCACTTTTGTTTCTATTCCTTGATTTTACATTTTGATTCTTTATGGTATTTCCTTAGAAGTGCAAACTTCAACCAGATCCAGGACTTACTGAATTTGGCTTTTTCTATACAGGCTGCATTTCCAACAAGCACGCTTTTTCAAGCATAGAGGCGAGTTTTATTTTTAGATACACTTTTGAATAGGAATTATTTTATGATGGTTCACTGTCTTACTATTATTTAAAGCGTTCCTACTGTCTTACTGTTATTCAAAGCATTCCATGCCAGATAAGCTGGTCCAAAGACTGTCCTCAAAAATATATGGTCATCTCAATGTCTTCATATACCTTGGAACACAGCACATGTACTACACAGATGAAATACAAGAGATTCCCTAAAGTCTACCCATCGCTGTCATAGGATGAAAGCCCAAAGCTGCATATTCATTCTGTCTATAATCATTCTCTTTGTGCATGAGTGAAAAGGAAAGAATATTGGTCACTACCTGTCCCTCTGTTCCTCTTATCGTAGACAGGATCAGAGAAGAGCTAATTTGGATCTGAAATAACAAATGTTCCGGACGAAAAATTTTAAGTTAATTTAACACATCTGTTGGTAACTCCCCTGCTTTCCTTGAAGCAGCGGTTTATCCCAAGGATTATTTCACCTTTGTTACAGAACTGGCTTTCTTACATGTGAACAGGTAACCAGAAGAAACACGTTTTAACAGCAATGTATTTTGGATTTTGTCTCAATACAAGATTTCTCAGCTTTTCTGCGACAACACAACATAGACATGTCAAGCAAGTTCCTCTCTGCTTCATGAGTCTTAAGAAAACAAAAAACCCAATGCAAAAATCCCCAAAACTCAAAGAAAAACCCTCCAAAGCCGCTATCCAAACATAGCTTTGTTCACTCACTTCAACTTCCAGCCTAGGAAATTAGTGTTCTACATCTGTGAAGTAAAAAAAGGCAAAGCCAGAGCATCCAAACTTTCTTACTCAAAGTTGATAAGTATATTAATCCAGACACTGCTGCATCCTCCTAATTCCCACTCCCCACAGAAAGAAAATAATAAACCTACACATAAATTCACAGAGACCAGCACCCTTTATGGAACCAATCACAGAATCACAGACTGGTTTGGGTTGGAAGGGACCTTAAAGCTCACCCAGTCCCAACCCCCCTGCCAGCAGCAGGGACACCTTCCACTAGACCAGGTTGCTCAAAGCCTCATCCAACCTGGCCTTCAACACTTCCAGGGAGGAGCAGCCACAGCTTCTCTGGCCAACCTGGGACACTGTCTCACCACCCTCACAGTGAAGAACTTCTTCCTAATATCTAATCTAAACCTCCCCTCTTTCAGCTTAAAGCCCTTTCCCCAATAATATCATCAGTGTGCTGTAAATTAAAATAAAAATTAGCAAATGTACAAGCAAGATGTCTCCATGTTCTTCCAAATTTTGTATTAGAACTGAAATCAGCTGGTGTTGCACAAAAGACAGTAAAAAGGAAACAAAAAAAGAGAGTAAAATGCATGCAAATAGGTTTTCTGTCCGGCTTTTGGAATCAGAGGTGTTTGCCGCACACAGGAACAGAACCAGCTCCACTAGATGGCATGTGCAGTGTAAGGATTCCCTACCTCAGCACCCATATTCTGCATTTCTGACTTGTTTTTTCGCCCCTCCTGCTTACTGTCCAATGAATATTGATCTTTCAGATGAAAGAGGAAAAGACTTATTTATCTGTGTGCTTTTCGCAAGTAAAAACATTGCCTGAAGCGTCGTGGTATTCTGATCTCACCACGCTCCAGATCTGCAGTTCTGCTTTGACTCAGAGATTCACTCAGCTCTCGTCAAAATGGTGAGAAACACTAATATATTAAGTAGGTAATTGTGCAAGAGTGGGTGTAGGTACAGGGTAAGAAAATCCACCAGGTAAAGGCTGCCATATTCACACTCATCATGCATGGTTTCAGGGATAATCACTTTGCACACCCCGAGAACGCCAGATCAGTGCTATCTTACCCCTTCTATCAGGATTTTCATCTCCGTGCACTCAAAACTTGTAAACTTTCCCCAATGTGCCAGCTGCAGTGCGAGTCAGCCGCCAAGGCTACTGCCAATAATAAATCTCATAACCAAGATCTGATTAACATTGGGACTTTGCTGGAGTAAAATCTCAGTCAAAAATTTCAAAGCCAACTCTTCTTGTTAGAATCACAATCCATTTCCCTCCCATCATCACTTCAGAGAATCCAGAAGCGAGGTTTGGTTGTGCTGCTAACACACTGACAACAATTTAACGCCGTTCAATAAAGCACTCGTCTTTATTGCAAACCAACGCGTGTTCTACACGCGGACGGAATCGCTTTATAGATTCCACTGCTTTTGAAGTTCCCTTTGATCAGATTTACTCCTTAACTTCAATAGAGCTACTTCAGAGCAGCACCTGCCCAGATGACATCAGAATCAAGACCAACACATTAACATTTTTTTTATTTGTGCATTGACTGAGAATATTTGTCCCTGATTGCAACAACTGTAAATGAGCAGACAACTGTCTTCCTAAAAATAGACAAAGTGCAGCATTAGCAGCACATCCTTCCTACAAACTGCACTTTTGGTTATTAAAAATTGATGAAGTACATAAACTCCCACAGCATCTTACAAGACAAACCAAGACCCGGTCTCTGCACCAACGAGCTAACTGACAGGATCTTTCCCAAGCAATGTCTGGACACTCGGTTTATGTGCTCCATGTCCCTGTCATAAGAAGACAAGTTAGAGAAGAATCAACTGGCACACAGAGAGATGAAAGACCGATGTGGAGTATAAGATTAGCAGAACAAGGAAAAGAACCAACGACTTTGGTTACCAGGCTCCAGTATGAGCCTTGCGATCTCCTAAAGGATGTAACATAGACAGTCACCCCCACGGAAAGTGACAGTCGTGGTCAGAACTGTTCCGCATACGTAGATGCCTGTTTTTCACTTGCTTTCAAAAGAGCATCTTGATCATGGTCCCATGAGCACACAATCTCCTGAAAGAAACACACCTGGTACAACTGTGATTTACAAGTATACATGCAAAGTATCTCATTTAAACTGCAACTTCAGTGCAAACTGTCACCAGTCAGCTCTGGTTATGTACCAACAACATGCCGTGGAACGCTTATTTTAATAGAAAACTTTGCTTTTTTACTATTCTAAGGAGGCTTACCATGTTCAAAGAATGAAAAAAATGTAAGTTAATATAAGAGACCTAGGAGCGGAGACTGGGATGAATGTGGCAGAGATCCTGATGCATGTGGTTAGTAGGTCAAGAGAGGTTCTCCTCCCCCTCTACTCTGCCCTGGGGAGGCCACATCTGGAATATTGTGTCCAGTTCTGGGCCCCCCAGTTCAGGAAGGACAGGGAACTGCTGGAGAGAGTCCAGCACAGAGCCACCAAGATGATGAAGGGAGTGGAGCATCTCCCTGCTGAGGAAAGGCTGAGGGAGCTGGGGCTCTTTAGCTTGGAGAAGAGGAGACTGAGGGGTGACCTCATTAATGTTTATAAATATGTAAAGGGCGAATGTCAGGAGGATGGAGCCAGGCTCTTCTCAGTGATGCCCAATGGTAGGACAAGGGGCAATGGGTGTGAGCTGGAACACAGGAGGTTCTGCTTCAACTTGAGAAGAAACTTCTTTACAGTGAGGGTGACAGAGCCCTGGGACAGGCTGCCCAGGGAGGGTGTGGAGTCTCCTTCTCTGGAGACATTCAAGACCCGCCTGGACGCCTTCCTGTGTGATCTCATTGAGGTTCCTGCTCTGGCAGGGGGATTGGACTGGATGATCTTTCGAGGTCCCTTCCAATCCCTGACATTCTGTGATTTCTTGCCAGCTTTTATTCTGGGGGTGCATTGCCACAAGCCGTGTAACTTTTCCTTTGCCACCACCTCTCAAGCCTCCACACTGCGAGTTTATTCAGGGCTGCTTTTTAACTAATAGCATATCATACAACGTTAAAAACATTTTCTAGTTTTGCAATATTTTTAAGAGAAGCACGGTAATGCACTACAACCCAGGCCCTACTGGTCATTCAACTTCTGATCTCTTCGCAGTTCCAGTAAACTAGAAATTAATCAGCTGATAAAAGACTGGAGTTAACTACCAATGCTTTCTTATTTTGAAATCAAATTACCTTGTGCCAAGGAACGTTCTGCCAGTTATACCCAGCTCTTTTTCAGACCGATTCAACAACAGTTGTTTTATGCAGAGCTGGGTGTATGGTCAGAATTCAGTAGCAAGAAAAAAGGATACTGTGTAGCATAGATTGATATTTCTGAAGTCAGAAAAGGTGAGACTTTCTGACTTCAGAAGGTTTGTTCTTTTGGAAAAGAAAACTTCCAAAAACCCAGCAAATCTCCAAAGTTTTTTGCAGTAAAAAACTTGCTCAGAGAGGTACCAAACCTCACACACATCCAGCAAGTAGTTTGCTTGGCAACTGACTAAATCTGCTGCTTTTTTCCTGGGTGTCTGAGGAAGATTTTCAGCTGGCGACAGATTGTCATCTGCTGGCAAGGGAGAACAGGGATGCTCATATCCCTGGGATGCCACTTCGCTTCCCAGCCATCCAAATCCTCTGCGAAGAGCTGGACTTCAGGCCAAATGCAGTTCTTTTAGTATCTGCAATGGAAATTTTGTAGAGAAAGAAGCAACTTCTCCAAAGCTGGTAGGCAACCGCACGGGGAGATCCACTGTTAAAGCCTGCAGAAGAGGCATGGAACAAACCAAGGTGTAACTTGTCAGCATATCCAGGTGAAGGAGGAAGACACAGAGATGGCCTTTACATAGCAGATTTTGCAGTATTCTCCAAAACAAGGCACAGGGGAAGGGGTAGGGGTTTGTCTGTATGGGCGATAGCACTCTGAGTTTAATCCACTTGTGCAAGAGCAGCAAACACTTTTTTCCACCACAACAGTTTGTTTTCCTGTCTCTCATTTTTTTCAAACCTCTTTTGCTCCCATTATATCCTGCATCTGTACACCTGGCACTTCTGTACACGGCACCCTGAAACCCCCCAGACAGATTTATTTTAACATCCTTTGCAGAAGGACAGAATGAAAGAGTTCTACAATTTCCAGATAAGGAGAAATTAATTTGTTTGTAGAATGACTCCATGGACATGTCATAAGCTGACGCACGACCAGGAAATACTGAGGCAGGATTTTGACTTGGGGCAGAACTTGCACTGGAGAGCTGCCAGATGAAGACTATCTGGAAAGGGGGAAAGGATGGGAGGAAGATTAACTACAAAAAAATAAATAATTTAAAAAACCTAATCCAGGAAAGCATGATTTATGGGTAAATGAAAAAGAAAGGTCTATTTTCCCCATAGTTTTAAAATGGAATGATGATGCAGAAAAGAATGAGAGCTACTACTGGTTAAATAAAGGATTGGGAGGTCCAGACAGAGAACCTGGGAGGAAGCACTCCAGCACTATCTTCTCTGGAAGCAGCAAAATAGTGATAAAACCACATTTACAAACACAATTCCTGAATATGTCCACGTGAAAATACAGTTTTTAGAGCAATAAACTTCTGAGAGATAAGTGACCTGAGTGGGGAGGCACTGCTGTGCCTCCACCTGTGCACATGGGGTTTTGGATTGCAGAGGGAGAATGCCACAGGAGAGCACGCAATGCAGCTGGCACAGGACTGCTTCAGTGCATGTACAGGGAGGTGATAAATCATTTAGAGCTTCAGGGATTAGGGACTCCTGCCAAACCCTCAAAAATGCTTGAAACTTGATAAGAGAGAAAGAAACAAAGAAGAAGTTAATACTATATAAGCTCTGTTTCTCTAACTTGGGCAATATTAATAATAATTTTTAAAAATCCGATTATTTTATATAATTTATCCCATGCTTCATTACTGTGCACAACCTGAAAAAAACCTGAATAAGACTGATATTAAATCCCAAGTTTATGCATCCAATTATTGCACTGAGATCATTTATATGTAGAAGGTTTATATGTAGAAGTTGCCCTTTGTGATTTTCCTGCTGTTAGGACAAGGGAAAGGGGATGCTGATTAGATAACCCTGTCAGAGATTTTAATTCCACTGAGATAATTTTCAAAAGCTGCTTTCAAAATTGAAGTAAACAAGGACCCCTGAACTGGCCAAAGCAGCAACAACTTGTTTTCCTAGAAAAGCTCCATATTTTTTTTTCTACCATAGCTGAAGATTTACATCAGGGGATGTCTGAGCAAACCAGCTTACTGCCGATCACATTCGTGTTGGTCAAATCCACGTTATTCTGTTGGGTTAGCAGGAGCACTCTTCTCCCCAGACCTGTAAGCTTCTCTTAAAAGAAGGTGTGAAATGCCTGGTGGGTCTGGCCAATGCTCTGGTTAGTTTGGTATTATCTCCCCAGCTGTGGAAAAAGGAGGTGTTATTTAGACAAAATGTGCAAGCCCAGTCACTCTCTACAGACCTTTCCCCTGGTACATCCCTGCCATGTCCTCAGTACTTTGTCCATTAATTTGTCTCTACCCTTGTAAAACAGCCAGTGTTCTTTGTCTCCACCACTGCTTTGGGTAGCCAGTTCCAAAAGGTCACTTGCTACCTGCTCTGTAGAGAACTATTCCCCCTTTCAGTTGTTTTAAGTTTGAGTCTTACAGCATCTTCTTCAGGTGTTTCCTAGCACTAGCGCTGCAAGAGTTGGTGAACAGTTCCACACTTGGTTCATCCACCACAATTCAGTATGTCCTTCTGGGATGATAAAGAATATCCACATAAATATGCCTCCTCCCTGGAAGTGTTGAAGGCCAGGCTGGATGAGGCTCTGAGCAACCTGGTCTAGTGGAAGGGGTCCCTTCTGATGACAGGGGGGGGGGGACTGGATGATCCCTTCCAAGGTCCTTTCCAACCCAAACCATTCTATGATTCTATGAAATTGCAGCTGAGCATGCAAGTGACGGGATCTCCTATGATCCTTGCCCAAGTTATCTGGGAACGGGCCGGGCTCGGTCAGGAGGGGGGTTGAGCTATAACATTGGGTGTCATTCACTTGCATATTTTGTTACTGTTATCATTATCTTTACTATTTTAATATTATTAATAGTATTATTTTAAGCTTTCTCTCAATTATTAAACTGTTTTTATCTCAACCTACAAGCCTCCTTACCCTTGCTCTCCCAATCCTCTCTCCTATCCTCTGGGGGTGGGGGGGAAGTGGGTGAACGGTTGCATTGGCTGGGAGGCCACGG
>NW_010305814.1:7562-19189 GCF_000700745.2 Antrostomus carolinensis
CATCACACCAGCACAGCAAGCACCCTGACTGAGGGACCTGTCATGCTGCCCAATGCCTTGCCCCACTTGTCTGCAGAGAGACCGCTGTATATTTTCAGAGTAATGATTTGCACCATCCCATAAAAGCAAAGAGAAAGTGAAGATGAAAAACAGTATTTAAGAAGTGGAAATTAGAACTGTAGTAAAGCAATTTCCTTTTGAAAACATGACAATTGCTCAAGGCACAGGAACAAAGTGGCAAATCCTATTCCCCAAAGTATTGGGATCACTAGCAAAACCAAGAAATGTTGCATCTCTGCACCTAGGAAACAGCTGCCTGGCAAGTAAAGACAGCTCCTCTGTCATTAGCACCAGCGCTGCTCGGGTGCTCGTCAGCCTCGCCTTCCCCTTCAACAGCTCAGAAGGGCAGAATGCAAACACCATTGCTATGACCCACCAGTCCTTTGAATAAAAGGCACATTTTAGGGAATAACGAGGCCTTGGGTCCCGACACAAAATGTCTTTGTAACTACCTCAATTTCCAATCCCAAACCAGCTGCAGAGGCCAGAGCCCTGACTCACCGTGATAATTTGTTCTGCTACCAAGAGATTTTGGGTTTTTTTCTGCTCTTTCCACACCCACATGTATACTCTTAGGCTGAGTCATTCGAGACTGGTAGCTAAACACATATCTGGACTCCACACTGACCACATATCTTTATTCCTTTTAATCTAATAAAAGAACAAATTCCCTAGATTTCCTTCAACATCCTCTTCCTTAGGAGAGCACAGTTCAGCAGCCAAGACACTACAGCAAAGGTCTGTTTAGCCTCAGGAAAGTGCGTACAATACCTGCCTCCCAACTTGCTCGAGCTTGTGCTGTTTTCCTCTGTGGTCATGAAATAAAATTAAAGATCAATTTAACCGCCTGGAAGAAACAAACCTATAAATAAGCAGTCATAAAACCTAGAAGACAAGGCAGGAAGAAACAAAATCTAACAAACAAGAATAGAGGCTGAAAATTTAATTCTATAACTAACTAAAGAAAAAGCAAACTTTCTATTGAATAATTCTGGGAAAGAAAGCAATTTACAATTTTTCCTGGAAGCACTTGTTAGTCATACAGACGACCTGCAAAAGGCAGATTCATGTGTCTTAGGTAATGGGTTGTTCACTTCTATGAAAACTAGGAGTCCCTGCCCTTCAGAGTTTACAGTCTAAGGGCGTGTTCACACTGCTGTCATAGGTATCACACTTGCTGGTGTAGGCTTCTAAACAAACAATATTTCATTAGTCAATATTTACAGAAATAATTAACCATTCTCCAAGACCTCCTGAACGAGGATAACATGGCCCAATAGATTATAACTCAAACTCCGTATTTGAAAAAACGTGCAACTGCTGGAAGAAGTTCTTATTCAACTTGTTCTAATTCAGATTGTAAAACCATCATAGAAAGGGTACAAAAGAATGAACCTGTGACATTTTGGGGGAAAAGTGCTGGATGGGGTATACTTACATAGTTTTTTCATTGTATATTATAAGAAAACATACATTGCCAAGCTAAAAGCATTGCTTCATAAAGCCAGTGACAAAGTTTCTGTCAACTTCACTAGAACCAGGATTCACTCTCATCAAAGTAGTGTAAGAATCTTGCCCAAAATTCAAGTTATTAATAAACACTGGTGACTAATAAAGACAGAAAGGCAGCTCCTTGCTGCCAAAAAGAAAATATGTAGTGGAACCCAAAGGCACCTAACATGCATATCCTTCTTTCAGGATAGCAATTACAGTCTCACGATAGATTAAGCAATATGTTCAAAGGGTGAGGAAGAGGGAAATCATAATATTACTTAACTCTTCTGCAGAGCAATTTTTTTCTCTAGTTCTCAGTGTTTATTTTAGAGATTTAATATCAGATATTCCAAACTGCAGTTCTTGAGCTTTATGGATAACTTATTAACCTGCTAGATAGAAAATTTTTTAACCTCAAATAAAAAATTGGATTGTCTGATTTCTTGATTGGCTGACTGCCTGTATTCCAAGTCAAGCTAAACTTGTATGCATAGACCTTGAAGTGTCTACTCAGTTTGGGTGGGGAATGCTCTCCAGAGTACATATCCCAAGGGGTAAACATTTGTTGCTGTTTCTACTGCTTGCTGAGTGAGTTTTCTTCATTGCTGATTTGCAACATGACAAGAAACAAAGAATAACTCAGAATAAGAAGTACCAAGACAGAAACAACTGCCGTCTCTTTCCTTAGGGTAATAAAGTGTCTTGACTCTTCACTAAACACCAAGGCTGTAAAGCATCAAGATTTTGTATGTTAGATGCTTTGCTGATTCAAAAAAAAAAAATCTTTTAAAGTCACTTTCAAGTGACACTGAAAACTCCTCTGACTGATACACTGACATTTCTTTTTCCCAGCAAGAAAAAATTAAATCCTTACAATCAGATCAGAATTGTCTTCTAAGCGTATTGGTTTGGGGACAGAAGTCAGGAAGTTTCCTTCATCTGAAGGAGAATCCATACCCTGGGTAGGTGGCACTGTGTGGTGGCAATAAGAAGAGACAATCTATTAGGGTTCCTTCAGGACTGTTTCTTCAGATGTTTCACATGCCAGAAAACCATAAAAGCCCATTAAGGCCTTTTGGCCATTCTGTTATAAGATCCTAACATCCCAGGGAAAAAAGTATTAAGCACAAGATGAAAACTGTTTCCACACTGTTCTTGTCCCATTGCTTACGAGAGTTCTGCCATTGGTCACAGAAAACAAGGAAAAGGAAATACGAAACACAGCACCATTTGATCTTTATATTAGGTAATCCTGACGCCAGAAGATCCTTCCATGCCAGGCTCCTAAGCCAGCACAGATACCACCTTACCCCGCAGTATTTAGCAGTAAAAAGAGATAGAAAAGTCACAAGTGTACCACAAAACTACTCTTTGCTGCAGATGGGAGCAAGGTCCTCAAAATAAGGTACCTTGGTAAATGAACTGGGGAAGAATCCATGCACAACAGAAAGAAACCAAATCAACGCATCTAACGCACAAGACGGCAAACCCAGCTTTTTGATTATGGGATGAACTTCCACTTCTGGCTGTTGGCTCTGAGCAACTCAGTCAACACTTGAAGCAGTGTAAATAAATAATTACCAAAGAATTCATCCATAGACAATGCCACCTTAAGGTAGTTCTTCTCAAAGCATGTCTACAGATTCTTGTATTTGAAGTACCAAGTACCAAGAACCTGTCTATATTCAACCATCAAACAGCTTCATCTTCGTACAATTTCTTTTTATTTTTAATTTTTTCCCCTTCAGACTCCACGTCTCCACCAGCCCTGCTGTGTCCTCTTGCTGACTCTCCAGGGGTGCACAGAGCTGAGCCACAGGAGCCTGCAGACTCCACAAGGCTATTGAAGAAGGGGTGTTTCACTGCCACTGGGCTTAGCGGTTCCTCAAATGCTGATTCTTCTACCTGTGCAAAACTGCAACTTTACAAAGTCACCTTGAGACAGAACTTAAGTTACTTAAGACAGAAGAGTCTTAAGTAATGAACTTCTTTCAGAATATTTGTTCAACTATCTATATTTATGAAAGCAGAGGTGAGACTGAGGGGTAGGGGAACTTCAAAGCTCCAAGCCACAAGTCTCTCTCTGAGATTTTTGCAAAAACCACCTGAGGAAATATGTCAAGTGGTGGGTGTTATACAGTGATTTTTCATTAATTTTAATTACTGTCATTCTATAGGATAGTGAGCATCCTCAGTCCTTCACCTCCAAATTGCACTGGGATTTATGCCAAATTTCTTCTCCCTCTTTGGTTCCCTCAAGCAGTATTTAGTAATGAAGCGCTTTAACATGTTTAAATAAGAAGTGTAAATGCCAAACACTTCTGAATGAGAAGGGACCTGTATCTTAAATGGCATATGAAGCCTTTATTCATAATTCTATAAACGAAAACCCTGGACTATTTGGGATCAAATAAAAGGCTTGATCAGGCTTGAGAACAGAGTAGATGGAACATCCTCATTTAAGGAAAAACTAAACAAAACACAAAGCAACTCTTAACTTTTCACAACCATTAATAGTGCACACTAAGGGTGGAGGGGGAGGAAGAGACAAAAGCCCACAATCAATTCCCTTCACAGTAACTTATTGTCTTACTTAAAAAATAAAAAATAAAACATTGTCTCCACCAGATTTGCAATACAGGTGACCTAATAATAATAAAAATAATAATAATTTGGTCCTAGCTTCCTTGAGCCATGATGACTCCAGATTGCATTCTCCTCTCACATCCCCCAACAACCATATGAGAACTGCTTTTCAAACTCGGGCATCTTTGGTGCAGTGTTCATTTTCAGATAAATTAGTCTGGCAGGGCAGAAGTCGTGTGCCTGCACAGTGGACTCACAGTGACTTGTGGCTGGCAGCCCAAGACACGAGCCATGGCCAATCCAGAAGTAGCACAGGCACACTAGGACGGTTTTGAGCCCGGATTAGGTGTGTATCTCCTAGGAGGCAAGAAAGAAGAAAAAAAAAAAAAAAAGAAAAAGAAACCTGCAAACTAGAAGTATCATCTTGGGAATGATTATTAATGGCTTGAGAACAAGATCTTACTGGTTTGTGAAGTAAAGATTTCATTAAAACATAAATGCTAACTAGGAAGCTTAGAGGCAGCAGCCCCAACACTTCAGATTTCCTATTCTTCCACTTGGATAGCAGCTGATGGGGCAATTCCATGTTAATTAGAACTGTCTCATGATAGCTGGGGTGCATTTGCCAAAATACTTTCTTTTCCAATAAGCAGTACTTGTGAAGATTCACTTGAATGAGACTTTCATACAGATTTGCTGCATCCAACAAAATTAATCCTCAGCAAGAAGCAGAAGTCAGACTGCCTGCTCCCCCATGGCAGTCAGGTAACGCCAGAGACATTCCCCACCTCTGAAGCAGAGCAGAGGTCCGATGAACAAGCAGACACTCATGTCAGAATGAAGACATTAGAAGGGATTTTCTCATTCACTCTCCAAGTTGATTTTCACCATTAAAACATACCTAGTTGTCTTGAAACTAAATTCAGCTATTTAAAATTCAATTTAAATTCATTAACTAGCACTGCATAGTGGAAGGAGTCAGTAAGTGCACAACACCAATGTCACTGGGTACACTGTCCTTCCTTCTCACATTGCAATTACTACTTTAAGTCACCCCAACTGGATTTAGCCCAACACCTCCTTCAATTTCTGCCTGACTTCGAACAGTGATAGCAAGACTAACTCCACCACCTACCACAGGAGCCTGTCACAGCTTCCAGGCTGTGTGACACCTTGCAGCAAGTCCCTGGTTGTACATCTTCTTTATGGACAGCACAGAAAAGGGAAGGTCTACCTGCCACCTGCAAGGAAACAATGGTCTCAGAGAAGCAATTAGTGCTTTAATGCAGTGAAGAGCTGTCCTTTCAGGTATTTCAATTGAAATCTGAATTGAATTTCTGTCTTTAAAATGAAATCCCACCCAAAGACAGAACTTGTATCACTTGGGGAAAAAAACAAAACAAAAACCAAACCAAACCACATGGTTCCTCCCCCTTCCTATTTTCAACAATAGCTTTATTTTTCATTTTTTCTGGACAAAAAACAGAGTGGAAAATGAGTTTAAATGAATTTGAGATAAAAGATGTATGTTTGGGAGGATTAATTACTCAATTAAAAAAAATCAGATAACTTTTTTCAGAACAGAAACTACAACAATTTAACTTAAAAGCTTTGGAATTATTATTTTTGACCCTTCTAAAGGTTTTACTGGTGTCAGTTCTTGGCCGCAATATTTACTGGAAACTATTGAATCTAGCTGTGATCTGTGTGTTGAAGTGTCCCTTAGGGATTCATTTCATTCTGGTCACGCCAGAATTTCAGCTTTGGTACTTGCTTGGTCTGATTTTGGTCTTCAAAACTGAAGCATTTTCAACACCAAGGAGAAGGAAGATAATAGTGTAATTAGGAAATGGAAATTCTTACAGACATAGCCACAGAGTACAAGAGATTCATAAAGATCTAGAGGGGCACGTGACAGACAGCAATGGCTCCGAGATGTTCAATATAAACCAATGAAGTCTGCACTACAACGAAACAGATCAGGGCTCTTTCAGCAGACACAGGGAAAGCAACAGAAGCAGCCTCTGTGTTGCTTTTGGGTCACGTTTGACAACGCAGAGATCACTACTCTGTAGGGTGGGGATATGTCAGTGTGCAAGTATTGCACATGGCAGTCAGTGTAATATTTAAATTGCACAAGCTGCACCCGAGATTGTTCTGCATTAAAAAACAGGAGACTGAGAGGAGATCTCACGGGGGTCTAGAGCTTCCTCCCAAGGGGAAGAGGAGGGGCAGGCGCTGATCTCTTCTCTCTGGCCACCAACGAATGCCAGGAGCAGAGGGAATGGCAGGAAGATGTGGCAGGGGAGGGTGAGGTTGGCCATGAGGAAAAGGTTCTTGAGGCAGAGGGTGGTGGAGCACTGGAACAGGCTCCCCAGGGAGGTGCTCATGGCACCAAGCCTGACAAGAGTCCAGCAGCATTTGGCCAAGGCCCTCAGGGACATGGTGTGAATGTTGGGATTGTCCTGTGCAGGGACAGGAGTTGGACTTGATCCTTGTGGGTCCCTTACAGCTCACAACATTCCATGAATCTAAGGAGGCTTTTTGCATTATCTTCCCCTGTTCCCATGCTACACTCTTTTGTAACAGTTTCCACTTAGATCCACAGATAAAACATTAATAAGAATTCTTCACATTCACCTTATTAACAGCCTAAACCCTTGCACTAACGAGGAGTGTGGAGCACTTTTAATATCAGGCAGAGCTGTTTGTTTACCTTTGCATGACACATTAGAGCCCAACCTCTAAGAAATATAACAAGGTCACTCCTTTCCTGGTATTCTCTGCAGTTGTTTGGCACCAAGATTTGGACACGCGAAGAGACACATCTTTCAGCATCAGCAGATTTCGAGAATACACGCTCTGCTTTGAAACACAGGCAAATTGATCCTGCAGGGCTGTTTACTTCATCAACACACCTTTCAGTGCTAGCAGGGCACCTGCGTGTTGCATAATTGCTATTTCTCTCTCAAACAAACATCAGTAAAATTTGTAGCAGGTAAAGCTGTAATCATAGGGAGTGCTACAGCCAATTTTCACACTTTGTATTTAAAAAAAAAGAAAAAAAAATTTAATTAGCAAGATCTATTTTGGAGCCTTCCTGCTCTCTCTTTTATTCCAGGCAACCTGAACTGCCATTAGCTGTGGAGAGGTGAGCGCATGTGAGAAACTGGTACATACATATACTTTGCTTTGTGTTAGGCTTTCAAGCAAACTCTCAGATTAAGAATTATTCCAAAATACTCGGTCTTCCCCAGTATTTTGTGGAAGCAAGATTCGTCTGCGTGGTTTTGGTACAACAGAACAAAGCAAAGCAGTCTCAGCACTAGTGTTTTGCTCTTCATAAATTTTCTGCCCAGCTCTTTTCCTAGCCCAGTTGATGAGGCCTGAAAATCTGACAACTGTTTAGAACAAAAATGCCCTCTGAAGGCAGCTTTGGGTTGAATTTGTGTCTATGCAGTTAAGCCAGTGACCAGGTAGTTAAGTCGTGACCAGTCATCAGTGGCATCAAGCAAGAATTAAAACCCAGGTCAGCCCTCATTAGCTGAGTGTCAGAAGATTGCAGATGACCTACACTGAAGCAAAGCAGAAGCAGCGTTAGGCCAACACACACCACCAGACAGAAAACAACTCCAAATAGTTATGCATTTAATAAGGACTTAGGTTAAAAAAATCACAGTTTGGAGACTAAGCTCAAGATCACAGATTTTAAAAGAGGAATTAAGCATTCCTATCCCCATTTGTGGCTGAGCAAGTCCATAAAGCATAGACTTGTGGAAAGATTTCTCTGCAGTCACCTTACAGACTTACAATAGGTTTTGAAATAGCCTCACAGTTTAACACAAAGGCCTGAGTGACACTACGTCACCTGATAGATTCAGTTTTATTTTCCTGAGCTCTTACATAGTTTTTTGGGGATGGGGGGTTTTTTTGGTTGTTTGTTGGGTTGTTGGTTTTTGTTTTTTTTTTTTACAGAATTCATTAACATTATTTAAATTTTATGTCCACACCTCCAAAGTCAGACTGACCTATTAATTATGTTTTACATCTTTAAGGAAGATAATCCTCTACACCCTCTGATCTACGAGCAGACCCTTCCCATCACCACGAGTTACAGCCGCCTTTTCTCCAAGCAGAAGTCAAAGCTAACAGAGCAGCAGTGTTACTCCAAGGAATGCCTCCTGAGCATGAAAGGCTATGTGTTCATGCCATGATGAAGCTCCACAGGCAAGATTTGAGCTTTCGTTGCTCTTTCAGCCTGCCCATCACTTCTTACATTTCTTTGCAGTTCCATGACGTGCTTTGTACTGCATTGATCTACACAGAATGAAAACTAGTAGAGCAAATCTAAGAAGATAAATGGAATCAGATTTCATCAAGAAGTTAATTTTTTCTATACATTCCCCAAAGAACTACGCAAACTTTGAAATTCTTTGTTTAGAAGGCTTCTTCCCTCTCACTTTTTGGCTCACATTAATACAACTTCCTTGTCCAACTGTTCTTTTTAAAGCCCACTGTGGTAGACTACAACATGCAGCATTGTCTCTCCAAGAATGGCCCTGATCTTCATCTGTGGATGACCTTATGATGCATTTTCTGTACTCATAAAACAAAAGCTTTAGGAAAAAACATCAGAATATTACCTTGGAGCAAGAACGTAAGCCCAGTTTTGGAAGGAAAAAGTAAATCTTTCCTTTCATTGCTTCCTTCTATTCCACATGAAATTATTAAAAAAAGAAAGAAAACCAAAAAATTAGCAAGAAAATAATTTTGAAGATATTAAGAACCAACATAACTCCTCCCATTACCACAGTCCAGGCTGAACGCTATGACCCAGTTCATCAGTCTCAGAATTTGGACTCAGTGGCTTTGGGTGCCTTTCAGTTGCACATGGATAAGATGCTGCCTAACTTCTAAAATAACAAGCCATGGTTTAGCTCTGTACATTTTATAATGGTGGAAAGCATCCAGCACTTGCCAGGATGAATGTATGGATGAATACAGATGCTTAAGGGTATGCAACAGTAAATAGATATTTCTCATGTGACTGATCAGAGTGAAAACTATATTCCAGTTTATTACATAGCCTGCAGACATAAAATTGAGTAGTAATTGTCTGAAGTAGATTCAGCAATACCTACCACAATCCACTAATGAAAGAGACCTGTGTTGTCTTGCACTTTTGGATTAAAATTGTTGAAGACATTGTATTTTTAGAACAGCAATAAGGAGGTTTTACATTGCCCATGAAACACACGACACAGAAGTTTAACCAGGCAGAACAACTGGTCTGGCTACTAAAGAACTGCAACACAAGAAAATCTGCGGCTAATGTGACTTCTACATGGCACAAGAGAAGGCTGCAGTCTAATTCAAGGCTATTCCGAGTCAATAGAGGACTTGCACTGGTTTCACTGGATTTACTCAAGTTTGTAATGAGGCCAAGTAAGCTACTACATTAGTCTCTATGGAGCAGTTTTGTGATTTGTTTGTTATTCTTTTTTTTATATCTGGTCCTGCTTTCCACTGAAAGTCCCTTAAAAAAAAAATCTTTACTGTTTGTATAACATACAGAAGAGTCAGATAAAAAAAAAGTAGAGATCTGCACCTCATAAAAAGTTCTGGGAATGACTCTAGGAAATCCGTACGACCTTAAACATCTAGCAAGAATGTCTACAAAGGTTGATAAACTTCTTCAGGAGTAACTGATGCAGAACAACACCTGATGAAGTCTTTGGCTTCACAGTCTGCTATTAACACCAAAGCACAAGAACATGAGTGCCAACACACATCAGCTTCATTATTTAGAGAAAGCAGAACATACATCTATCACGGGCAGCACTGACACATCAAAGTGCTGATTAAATGCTACTGTAGGGCTACCCAAACTTAATTGCTCTGGGGTTGTTCAACAGCAATATTGCAAGGAAGCGTCAGACAGACCCCTGTAGAGTCAAAGGGAAGGACAAAGCTTGTTACATCAAAGATGAGGCTGCTGGACCAGAGGGAAGACAACTAGCAGCACCAGGAAAACAACCAACCAACCTCAGCAGTTTGAAATTTCCCTGCCCGTTCTGCACAGGCCTTGTTCTTACCAGCAAATAACACCCGAAAGAAAGCTGGGAACTGGGAGCAAAGCAAATGCACAGTACAGGGAAGGCACTGGAGTGGTACCCTGGAGCAGCTGTGCTTACACCCAGCCATACTGAGGAATCAAAAACAGGAGCAAGCTAAAAAGATCTGAGCTACTCTATCATGCTGAGAGGTTGCCTGTTTCTCTTTTAACAGTTGCACTCAGATCACTCATGAAGAGTAATTCCACCTCGTAAACAAATAAATAAATAAAGAAAAATCCCAAACAACACACCACACGTAGATTTATCACTTCCCAGCCACCAAAAACTCAGTACCTATCCAGAAATGAGTAAAAGGCATCATTATACAGGAAGAGATATCCAGAATAACAAGCAAACAAACAAACAAACCTCAAAAAAACAAGGTAAGGGAAAAAATTAACTCTTCTATGGCTATAGCACTTCAGAATTATACAGGTCTCCATAACCATATAGCAGATGAGCAAAGAGCAGTACCGTAGTCTTCACATTACTGATTTCCTAAGCATTATTACTTGACACAAGAGCACAGGCATAAGGAAAGGCTGAGCACAGAGGCATCCCTCCCTTCCCTCATGCTGTAACATACCAGAACACACTCCTGCTTGGAGACTCAGCCATCAATCTCACAACTGCTGGTTTGCCTCTCAAAGGACAGGAATCCTATGTTGTGTAATCAAAGCTCTTGACATCATGGCAGCAGACAGCTTCTCAGAACTACAGCTCGTTAACAGAACTGGGAAAATAACCCCACGATACTGAAGGACCCAATACCTTCGCTTGGTTTTCACACTCAACGGGCTCAGGTGTAAGTGCCAGTCAACAGCTGGGTTTACTCACAGCCATAGGTAAATGAGGGGGGACTAGACCACAGAGAAAGTAAGCAACCATTTCTAACCCAAAAGAATGTCTCAGAGTCAAAGCTCTTTCTCTAAAACATGCAACAGCAGCTCAAAACCAGAGAGAAACCAACAGCAGGACATATTTGCTCCACTACTCCCATGATGACTGGACCACAGGAAGCCATGAGGCTGTTGGGTCGAGTCCACCCTGAGCATGGGAGGTGCCTGCCCAGCCCTGGAAACCCCCAGTTTGAACCACAGCTGAGGCGGGGAAGAAGCACTAATCTCCACCTGCACCCAGCAGCACCTGTGCCAAAAGCCCACCACAGCCCCAGGCCTCTCCAGGTGCTTTATTTCCATCCTCTTGGATTTCATTTAAGGAGGACGACAGAAATGTTTTTCTCACAACAATAAAAAGAAGTAAAATAACATAACAACATGTGATGTGCAGAGGTGTATTTTTTTTCTCTCCCTGTACCAATGCTTCACTGCAGTCACTCTTCACTTCACAGGAGAGCACTGAGGTTCCTGC